>NC_057808.1:166388722-166688722 GCF_018294505.1 Triticum aestivum | reverse complement strand
GAAGCAAGGCCCAGAGCCGGTGAAGCCAGGCCCTGAGCCTGTGAAGCAAGGCCCAGAGCCTGTGAAGAAAGGCCCAGAGCTTGTGAAGAAGGCCCGGTGCATGTGAAGAATCGCCGCCCGTGACACTCTCACGTAATAATGAGTTGGGGCTGTACACGCCCCGGAGTCTCAGGACCACCGGCCTCAGGCCCTGGGGCTCCCGCCCACGCCTAGTGGCAGCACTTAGCTCCACGCTGGTGAGAAGACTTGAAGACTAGATTAGGTGCCGGACGCGGCTTTTCATTTGCTTTCCGTAGTTGGCTCGCCTTTCCTTAATCGAAGTTTGCTTTTGGTGTTCCTTGCTGATTTGATTCCCTCGCCTCTTACTGCATTTTCCAGCTCTGGTTTGCTCGTGTTCTCTCTCTCGCATACCTCGCGAGGGGGCTAGGCAGGTGCCCTCGCGAGCATTTTTCTCCTCTCTGCCTTCTCGCAAGCCACCCTCGTTCGAGCCCAAAAATTGGCGCACCTCTCCTAGTCCGTGCCCCACGGGTACCGCGATACAAAGCCCCAGGTCAGGGCCAGGGTGGACGGCAAGTCCTTTAACACACTTCCTAACGAGTTTGTGTAGTTCCTGAGCGAATGCAGGCCACCAAGGCAAGATGTTCACGACGAAACAAGCGCTTTGTAAGGAAGAGGACGTCCTGAACGCACCAGGTTAAGTTATCTTTGCGCAGAATAACAACACGGCACGGGAATAACACGCATAGTACGATAACCAAGGAACCATAGTTCGATACACGCCCTCTGGGCCCATACTGGTTTCACTTTTTGATGCAGGAAAAAAGAGCAAAACAAAGCGGCGTTGCGGCGATCTGCGGAGGCAGGCCCCTAGTGACGCCCCGAGCCTAGCCAGATCCTTCCTCGCGCTTCACGGAGGCGGGGCAACGAGATGACCCGCTGCCGCCTTTGAAGCGGGCGCGGCGGCTGGTCGTAGCCACGACTGCTGGAGTTGTCGCTGGAGGAAGAGCCGCCATAGCTGGAGGAGACACGGTCGCCGCCGAGGGCAGGCTCGCCTTCGTCCTCGCCGCGACCGTCACCAAGGCCGAGCACCTCCTCACCGTCGTTCGTCTCGGGGCAGCACCCGGTGCGGCGACCATCTTCCCCAAACACCCTCAAGTAGAGGATCGATCCACCGTCGTACTTGAAGTGGAGGGTGCACCGCCTGCCCAGGCCGCGCGCACGGGCGAACGTCTGTCAGCCGCGGGCCCGCGGCAGAAGTCTCGACCGTGACCCAAGAGGCCTTGCTACAGCAGCCATCAGCCTGCAACCAGAGCCCGCCTGGACCAGGGGCCGGCAGTTCGTCGACGAAGAAGCACGGAAGCTGGAGCCAGTTGCCGGCCGGGTTCTCCGACCAGACGACAAATTCCAGCGACACCTCCGCCGTATGGAAGCGCGGACGGGGAGGTCGCGCCACCACAGCACGCCTCCCCTCGTCAACTGGACTGCCATGGTTGGGACGACCCCCTCCGCGTGCCGCGGTGTCGCCTCGACGGTGGGCCACGGCGGGGGATGCGGCATGCTTGCGCGGACGGCCGCGCCCGCGCTTGGGTGCCGGACAGCCGGGTCCCTCGCGAGGGGCCTTTCCCTTCTCGGCGGCGGAGAACTTCCTTCGTGGCACCATTGGTGGCGCCGCAAGCAATGGAGCGAGGGAGAAGAAGTAAGCAAGCGAGGAAGAGATGGGCGACAGGGGCTCCGCCCCCTCCCCATTTATAACGGAAGAAGGCCAACCGGCGCCTCCCACGATCGCAGGTAATGATGGTTTTCCTTGCATGTCACAGGGACTTGTCAAGTCGTGGAGTTGCTGAGGCAGCGTGGGGATGCGGAGACGCCCACGTCCAATCAACCGCCACGCGTCAACCGAGGCCGCAGGCATTTGGGGCCTGCGGTGCTCCGTACTTGACCCTTGGCTTCGCCGCGAAGCCAAGCCTGAGCGCACCTTGGGCCCGGGGGCTACTGTCGGCGTTCTATGAACGGGGGTCCCCAGACTTGCCTGCCTGCGGCCCACGGCGTGGCTAAGCCAGCAGGCCGTACGGCCCATCTTCATCAACAAGGCATCCAAGACCCTCACGAGGGTCCTAGACTCGCGAGGCGGGCGACGCGAGACCTCCTCAGGAGTGGCCTAGTCAGGCAGGCTCACGAGGAGACGAGATATCAAGGTGGGGCAAACCTCACGAGGCTCTCGTGACATGAGCCATGACGATCGACACCAGGCGGGCGCCAGCACGCGCAGCGTCCTTGTTTCCTCTTTGGTTCTAAGGAGGCCAGCGCAGGCGAGTAGTACCGAGGCATCAGGGAAAGGTTGCTATATCAGTGCAATGAGACCAAGACCAGGAGGACTGCAAGACGGAGGTCATCGTGGAGCCCAAGACGGCGTCACCACAGAGTCTTTTGCAGGCGAAGACCACTTTTGTCAGGATAGCTTGTACTAGCTGTCCCCCTTCAAATTTACCCGCCGTTGTTGGCTCCCTTCCCGCTCAATATTTGGGAAGAGGACCAGGGCCTATATAAGTAGAACTAGCCACCACCATAGGGGCATCGAGCAGTTCACCTAGCTCTCACCCGCCAAGACGCCAAGCACAAGAACACCTCAACCTCAGGAGACTGTTCTTTCCCTTGTACTGTTCTTCATCAGCCCAAGAGCCAATCCACCACCGCCACACTAGAGTAGGGTATTACACCACAACGGTGGCCCAAACCAGTATAAATCCCGTGTCTCTTTGTGTTGCGAGTTCGTTGAGTTCGTCCGCGAGATCATAGCGAGCTAGGGTGTAGATCGGTAGGAGGGAAAGACTTCGCGTGCACCCTAGTGTTCAAACCTTAAGGGTTTGCCGTAACCCCACATTCGACAAAAAGTACCCGTCTCTTCGAGGTCTCCATCGGTAATCTGTAGCCTTTTGATCACAACAGGCGAGATCAAGTCCAGACTGGCCCCGCCGTCAACTAGCATTTTTGTCACCTTGAGGTTGCGTATTTTTGGCAAAACCAACAACGGTAAGCACCCGACCGCAGTTGTGTGATCAGGGTGGTCCTCGGCGTAAAAAATGATAGGCATACTGGACCACTTCAGTGGCTTCTGACATCGAGTGATGGTTCTGCTGCTGCGATCTCGCACGCCCACTGCTTGAGCTGGCGATGAGAAGTGTGCAGCGAGGCGCCACCATCGACGCACATGGCCTCCGTAGCTTTCTGGAAATCTTGCTCGCCGGACTCGTTGTCGTCGTCATGACCGTCATCTTCCTGCTTCTTGTCGCGGCCCCGAGCGGGCCTCTCTTGCTGGCTATCCTTGCCGCGGCGGCCCCCTTGGCCGCCACGCTTCTTGCCGGTTCCTTCGGCACCATCCTGACCCTTCTCCTTGTCCCGCCTCTCATACTCAGTTTTTTGCTTCTCAGCAAGTAGCTCAACTTGCCGGCAGTTCTGGAGGTCATGGCTCTTGGTGCGGTGGATCTTGCAGTACTGCTTGTCGGAGCCTCCTGGCTTGTTGGCAGCCGCCAAGGCCCGGCAAGCGGCGCACCCGACAATTTCCTTGCCGGGTTCGTCTTTCTTGTCCTTCTTGGCAGCGCCGGTGTCCTCGGATCCCTCGACGGCAAGCACAGTCTTTCCCTTGCGCATCCTGTTGCGGCACCGGCCCTTCTTCGTCGGGGTGGCTGTGCCTATGTCTGCGGAGTCGGTTTCCGCACCGGCATCCTCACCGGGGTACTTCCTCCCCTCTTCAGCTCGAGTGCACCTCTCGGCCAGAACATAAAGTTCGGCCACATCTTTGACCTTGTTCATCGGCAACTCTTCATGCATCTTGCGGTTGCGCACATTCTGGTGGAATGCGCTGATCACAGCGGTGGGATGAACATCTGGGATGTTGTACTGCACCCAGTTGAATCTCTGTACGTACTTGCGCAGGGTTTCACCTTCTTTCTGGGGGATGATATGCAAATCGCTTGCCTAGCCATGAGCTTGGTGGCCCCCCGTAAAGGCGCCAACGAACTCATGGCACAAATCCGACCAAGAAGAAACAGAATCCACTGGCAAGTGCATCAACCATGACATGACATTGGGTTTAAGTGCCAACGGGAAGTAATTGGCAAGCACCTTGTTGTCGCGAGCCCCAGCAGCTTGCATGGAGATGGTGTAGATGCCGAGGAACTCCGACGGGTGGGTCTTGCCGTTGTACTTCTAGCCGACGACAGGCTTGAACGTGTGGTGGGAGGGCCACTGGAACGGGTAAAGGCTGGGCAACCCACCACGTAAGGTAGGCCGCCAGGGCCTCCTGGTGCTGGGTGGTCCATAGTGGGCCCCGCCACTACTAGAAAAAGGCCTACTAATGGCGCACCTAATCTGGCCATTAATGGCGCATTAGTGGTGCGCCATTAGTAGCACGCCATTAGTATATTTTACTAATGGCGCACCACTGGTGCGCCATTAGTATCTGGTATACTAATGGCGCACCACAGATGCGCCATTAGTATATACAACAGTGCGCCATTAGTATGCCTCCCAGGGGGCAATCTATACCCAGGTGCTTTGGCATACTAATGGCGCACAACAGAGGGATGGTGGCGTGCATCGCACTGGCGCTCGATGGTAGTTCGAGCGTCTTCACGGGCTCGCTCCCGAAGAACTTGGCGCTCATCATGGTAGATCCATGGGTGGGACGACACTATGGAAATGTTATCACAAGCGTCATCATGACGGATCCATGCCCGCGGTGGCTGGTGTGGAGGAGGAGAGTGCACCTTGGCCGCAACACCCCCGGTCCTCCCACCGCTGCCATGCGGTGGTTCGACGGAGCACCGGCCTGAGGGCCCCGCTGGTCATGGCTCATCATTGTTGGCGACGCCGACGAGGCTCTGGATGGTGGCTCTCCATTCGTCGAGCTTTTCTGCAGCAGGAGGAAAGTCGAGGAGCAACTGCGCGCGCCAAAGCTTCTGTTGGCGTGGGTGGCCGCGAATGCTGCGTGGACCGTTACGCGCTCCGACTTCTAACCACGTTAGAAGGAGCTCTATCACGTCCTGGCGGCTGCGCGCCATTTTCGCCAGCGTCTCGGCGTGCATGCTGGCCTTCTACGTCCCGCGAATGAAGTGCATGACTCTTCCCACGGCGGCGCCCAGGGTCACCAGCGTGGTGACGTGGCTCGTCGTGCACTACCTGGGAGGAGCACGTTGTGGGCGTCGGCGTGGGCGTCTTGGAAGTCGCCGCGCCGCCCGTAGGTGGCACGACGCCGCCCCTGGAAGGCCCCGAGCCGCCTACGGGGGGCCCGGCTCTGTCTTTGGATTTGGCGGCGTGCAGCCCGTCGTCTCGCGCACGAACGATGCCACTCGCCAGGCGTTGACTGCCAGAGCGATGTGGGTGTTCGCGGGCCGTGCCTCGGCTTCCGTCCGCGACCGCCCCGCCACTCGCCCGCACTAGTGCGGGCCGTTCGGCTCCCGATGAATCGATCGCTGTGATTGTCTTCTTCTTGGGAGCCATGGCGATGAAGAACTGCTAAACTAACTGCTAGACCAGATTTTCACAACTGCGCTCCCCTACCTAGCGCGCCAAAGATGTCGGTGGAAACGACACCTATGGGATCACTGGGATCCCTTCTACGGTTGGCGGGTGCGGGGTTGTGCAAAGAGCAGGTATAGGAGCTAGCACAAAGATCGTTTACCCAGGTTCGGGCCGCGAGGATGCGTAAAACCCTAGTCCTGCTTTGGTGTATACTTGAGTGTTGTTGAGCTCTTGAACTAGCTACGGTGAGTGCTTAGTCCAAAAGATCCGAATCCTCCTCCTGGACGCCCTGGGCCTCCTTTTATAGACAAAAGGGGTTGCCACAGTGGCACACATGAGGTGGAAAGGTGTACAGTACACGAGCTTATCGCCTGTCATTACGGGACAAGGCGCATTAAATGCGCTTCTTAGGTGTCCCGTTGCTTTATTGGGGACGGCAACGAGGCCTGTCCCGTCCGTCGCTGCTCCGTCTTGCTCCGACATGCGTCCAGGCCAACGAGGCATGCAGCACCACGTAGGCTGGCTGGCTGCTGAGATGGCGTGGTGGTAGGGTCTTCACGAAGATTTGCATGCCACCACGTAGGTGTTCGCTGAGTTGGCCTGGAAGCCGCATGTCGCCACGCAGGTGCCAACCCAGCTGGTTGGGCTGGCAGCTGTATGGGAACGGCGGTGGAGTCTTGGCGGACGCGGGCCTGGCTGCGGCCCCGCGGATGTCCTCGGCAAGGGTCTTGCCGGGGCCCCGGCAAGCGGTCCTGCCGTGGCGTCGCGGTCGTCCCCGGCAAGGATCTTGCCGGGGGTCTCGTGGATCTCCTCGGCAAGGATCTCACCGAGGATCGTCGTCTTCTGGTCCTCATCTGATCTTGTGTGTCTATCATCTTGACGAAGATCTGCATGCCACCACAGAGGTGCCTCCCGAGCCTTTGGTTCCAATGTGGTTGTTGGCGGTGTTGGAACCCTTGGGCTGAAGGGGGGCACGCCCTGCTGGCATTTGGGCAAGTTGCCCTGGAAAGACTCTTGCTGAGGCTGTGGAGGCCGCCCCGGCAAGGGTCTTGCCGGGGGAGTCCACCTCGCCGTCTTGCTCTTTGTGTTTCTGGTCTTGGTGTTGCCTTGCCCGTCGTGTGCCTTCCTCTGCCCTACTTAGTGTGGCCGCGGGCGCGGCTCTGACTTCCTATGCACAAGTAGAGGGGTACAAAAGGGGCCCCTACTTTTATACACCAACACTTTCAGATTTCGACATCATTCGTAAGTTCATGGCTTTCTTAATATGTAGCAATCACTGGATATTGGTATTCATTGTTCAAAACAAGAACACAATTTACTACATCGATTCTGTGAGAGAGTCAACAAACGCTCAGGATCTAACGCATCTTCAGCAATTCTTGGATAGGTATTGAATTCTATGATGTTGAAATTAATTTGCATTCATATCTGGTTCAATAATTGATGTTGTCAAAATTCATCATCATTTGCAGTGTGCTCGCATTGTGGCAAACTAAACCAGGGAACCTGTTCAAGAGGAAACTACCTCTGCAGCACGAGATCGTTTCCCGGGTAACGCACCAAAATCCATTATTTTCAGAAAATTTATCCAACAGTCTGCAAATACCTTTCCTTACGCTAGTCAAATGTTCAAGCTTCTAAATAAACCTCTTTCTATTTTGTCCAAAGAAAAAATAATACATCTAACACCGGTTAGGTTGTTCCTAACAGGACAAATACATGACTAATTTTGTACAAAAATTTTTAGTGTCCTCAGCAAGAAGCAGGGACCAACCTTTGTGGATACTATGTTTGCAGACACATGATCTCCATCTGCAAATCTGCTGATAGTTGTGTACCAGTAAGTCTATCTTAATTAATATCTTCTACTCCACTCATATGGCACATTCTGATCTTAAAAATACCGCAACTCATCTTAAAACCGAGGACCCCTGAACCGCTCCCAGCTGGTGAATTGTTGATGGTTCGGAGATTTATCAGTGACTTCTTCCTGGAACACTACATCAATCCCACTGGTGATAATGAAGATTTCAGCATGCGTTCTCCTAAAACATTGAGTAACAGTTAGCCGCTAAACATATAACGCATGAATCCATTGTTTTCCATCTGATGAGGTCTTCGTATTTCGTACACTATGACTAATTATGTAATGCATATATGTGTGGACAAATCATTGGAATTTAGCTACCATATGTTCAATTGCAATTGTTGCGAAATCTAATGAAAGTTCTTCCTGTGGACACTATTTGTTCAATTGAATATTGTGGCGAATTTGCTTTTTGTGTGCCTATTCAAAATGAGATATTTTTGTTTATTTGTTCAATTGAATATTGTGGCGAATTTGCTTTTTGCGTGCCGATTCAAAATGGGATATATTTGTTTTAACCTGGCAATTGCTCCGCACACGGTTCAACTAAATGAGTGTGTGCGATCCACATCGAAAAGCATACGTCAATCGTAGTGGAACCGTCGGTGATACACAATAGATCGCAAACGACTTGCAGCTCTACTACGTGTGCGTAGGTTCTCTAGAACCATTTGTGATATCACATTATCGCACACGAGAACTGGGAGTAAACCGTGCCCAATGCAAAATACAATCCCAGTCGTATTTTTTTCAGGAAACGTGTGGGATCCCAAACGAAAAGCACACGTCACTCTTGCGGCAACCGTCGGTGATACCTAACAAATCACAAATGGTATGCAACACTTGTATGTGTGCGAAGCGGCTCCTGAACCGTTTGTGATAGAACATTATCGCAGATGGTAATTGTTGGAAAACGTGTGCGATGGAGTCTAGCATGGCACACGGGTTACGCAGAAAACTCATGTGCGATAGGGCACAAATCGCACATAGTTCATATGTTGGCCCGTGTGCCTTACATATTGTTTCCCAAACGGTTCGTTGCGACAGATCGTATGGTTTCACTGCGTCATTAGAAACGTTTAATCACCGATACCACACATGCGAAAGAATTTAGTGTGTGCTGCATCGCACACGATTACATTTTGAAAGGCCTCTGGATCACTGCCCCATATCCCCGACGGTATCTGGGTCGTGTGGGAAGGACACCCTATCGCACACACTCACTTGGTGAGGGTTCCAAATGCCGTCGCGGAAAGGGGTTAAAAATCGTTTGTTTAGGACTGACGCGCACCAGTGATACTCTTGTTCATAAGGATAAACCTATTACTTTGCTTCCTATGTCTCCTGATTATATTTTGAAAGATGATAATAATAGAGCTAGTAAAGCAAAACAGGAGCAAAATAAGAGTGAATATCAGATTGTGGCAAAAGAATTTGAGCAAAAAATGAAGCCTAATATTAAACCATCTAGTGTTGCTTCTGAAATTAAATTGAAAAGTGGATGTTTACTTGCCACCAAATCTTATATTGATAATCTAGATTGCTGCAAATCCGTTTGCTATGATTTTGTGTGCAAAGAGCCATTATTTTCATTCGAAGACGTGCCTTCCTCTTTGCCTCCTGCTGTCACTAACATTTTGCAGGAGTTCGCTGACGTCTTTCCACAAGATGTGCCACCGAGATTACCGCCTATTCGAGGGATTGAGCATCAGATTGACTTAATTCCCGGTGCTTCACTGCCAACCCGTGCGCCATACCGTACCAATCCAGAGGAGACTAAGGAGATTATGCATCAAGTCCAGGAGCTGCTCAACAAAGGTTATATACGAGAATCTCTTAGTCCTTGTGTTATTCCTATTATTCTAGTGCCGAAAAAGGATGGTACATCGCGTATGTCCATTGATTGTAGAGTCATTAATAATATTACTATTCGTTATCGTCATCCTATTGCTAGGCTAGATGATATGCTTGATGAATTTAGTGGCTCTACAATATTCTCCAAAGTTGATTTGCATAGTGGATACCATCAAGTTCGTATGAAGTTAGGAGATGAATGGAAAACAACATTTAAAAGTTAGTTTGGTTTATATGATTGGTTAGTCATGCCTTTTGGGTTAACTAATGCACCTAGTACTTTCATGAGATTAATAAACAAAGTTTTATGTGCTTTCATTGGATGATTTGTGGTAGCCTATTTTGATGATATACTGATTTATAACAAATCTTTGGAAGAACATTTCGAACATTTATGTGTTGTTTTTATTGCTCTACGTGATGCACGTTTGTTTTGCAACCTTGGGAAGTTCACCTTTTGCATCGACCGAGTATCTTTTCTTGGCTATGTTGTTACTCCATAGAGAATTGAAGTTGATAAAGCCAAGATTCAAGCTATTGAGAGTTGCCCGCAGCCCAAAACGGTCACACAAGTGAGGAGTTTTCCTCGACTCGCTTGTTTCTATAGGCATTTTGTGAGAGATTTTAGCACCATTGCTGCACCTCTCAATGAGGTTACACAGAAGGATGTGACTTTTGTTTGGGGTACCGCACAGGAAGAAGCCTTCACGGTATTGAAATATAAGTTGACACATGCTCCTTTACTCAAACTTCCTAATTTTAATAAGAGTTTTGACCTTGAAAATATGATGCTAGCGGAATTGGATTAGGAGGTGTGTTATTACAAGATGGCAAACCTATTGCATACTTCTCTAAAAAATTGAGTGGGCCTAGTCTGAACTATTCTACTTATGATAAGGAATTATATGCTCTTGTTCGGACCTTAGAAACATGGCAACATTATTTATGCGCAAAAGAATTAGTTATGCATTCTGATCATGAATCTTTGAAACACATTAAAAGTCAAGCAAAACTGAATCGTAGTCATGCTAAATGGGTTGAATTCATTGAGAATTTCCCTTATGTCATTAAACACAAGAAGGGTAAATAAGATGTTATTGCTGATGCATTGTCTCGTTGTTGTACTATGCTTTCACAACTTGAGTTTAAAATAGTTGATTTGGACACCATCATAGTTCAATATGTGCATGATGCTGAATTTAAAGATGTATTGCAAAATTGTAAAGAAGGGAGAACATTGAACAAGTTCGTCCTTCATGATGGATTTGTGTTTTCTGCTAACAAGCTATGCATTCCAGCTAGCTCCGTTCGTCTTTTGTTGTTGCAGGAGGAGCATGTAGGAGGATTAATGGGACACTTTGGCGTGAAGAAGACGGATGATATACTTGCTACACATTTCTTTTGGACAAAGATGAGATGGGATGTTGAGCGTTTTGTTGCTCGCTGCACTACATGTCAAAAAGCTAAGTCACGAGTCAATCCTCATGGTTTATATATGCCTTTGCCTATACCTAGTGTTCCTTGGGAGGATATATCTATGGATTTTGTTTTAGGATTACCTCAAACAGAGAAGGGGAGGGATAGCATTTTTCTGTCGTGGATAGATTTTCGAAAATGGCACACTTCATACCATGTCATAAAAGCTATGATGTTGCTAATGTTGCTGACTTATTCTTTCATGAAATTATTCGCTTGCATGGTGTGCCAAATACTATTGTTTCAGATCGTGATACTAAATTTCGTAGCCACTTTTAGAGATGTTTATGGGCTAACTCGGGGACTAAACTGCTTTTTAGTACTACTTGTCACCCCCAAACTGGTGGACAAACAGAAGTAGTCAATAGAACATTGTCTACTATGCTTAGGGCTGTTTTGAAGAATAAAAAGAAAATGTGGGAAGAATGCTTGCCTCATATTGAATTTGCTTATAATTGTTCGCTGCATTCTACTACGAAGATGTGCCCTTTTGAAATTGTGTATGGTTTCCTACCTCGTGCATCAATTGATTTGTTGCCTCTTCCATATTCAGAGAAGGTTAATTTTGATGCAAAATAATGTGCTGAATTGATCTTAAAAATGCATGAGTTAACTGAGAACATTGAGCATATGAATGTTAAATATAAACTTGCTGGAGATAAGGATAGAAAACGTGTTGTGTTTGCACCTGGAGATCTTTTTTGGTTACATTTGCGTAAGGATAGATTTCTTGGTTTGTGCAAATCAAAGCTAATGCCACGTGCTGATGATCCTTTCAAGGTGTTAGAGAAAATAAATGATAATGCATATAAACTTGAGCTCCCTGCAGATTTTGGGCTTAGTCCCACTTTTAACATTGCAGATTTGAAGCCTTATTTGGGTGAGGAAGATGAGCTCCCGTCGAGGATCACTTCATTCCAAGAAGGGGAGGATGATGAGGAAATCAATACCATTGTTACACGCACAACCCCTGCTGCTATACATACTGAACCAATTACTAGATGTTGCGCACGCCAATTGAATTACTAGGTACTTTCGTTTCTTGGTGACAATTCTAGTGTTAATGAGAATATGATGCTGCCTAAATTGGATATGTTTTTGTTGATTACTAATGAAGGGCCTAGCATGGACAAAAGGGATGAACACTGAAGCAGGATCAAGCATGGATATGAAGACGCACGCGAAGGGATCCAGAATGGTGTTCTACTGCATATTTCAGCACTTTGACGCCTCCGTAATGACCTACAAGGACATGGAAAAAATATACAAGATGGCCCTTCATAAATTTCGTCCATAGCTTATTTTTGGTAATGCGCCACCTTATTTTTGGGCCAGGCCCATGTCATTTCGAAATAGTTAAGTGTAGGATATTTTTAGAGTCCGGATGTGTGGGGAAACAAAGTTAGGGTTGGTTTTGGACCCCTCCTACAAGGGGTCATGAAATTCCCCCTACTCCTCCATATATACAGCCCTTAGGGTGTCGTTTGGACTCTGGGTTTGTTTAGATTAAAAGTTCGCCATAGCTACAACTTCACGTACTTCGTTTGTGTTCAATAACCAGACCAAGACGTCACAGAACCCCACCTTGATCAATAATGCTTTCATCTTATATTTGCAATATCCAGATTGCAATCTTAGTTTATTGCTTATTCTTTGTTTGGTCGCAGGAAATAGACCCTCGTGGTCAGGTTGATCATGCTCCGGCGTGGTCAATAACCCCTCGGAAGTTGGTTTAGTGATTGCTAAGGCGTGACGTCTTCGCACGTTCGTAGTCGGATCGTCAAAGTCGACTCCCACAGAAAACGATAGCTATATCATCGAAACATCAGGACACCTTCACCTCTATCACTCTTTGATACATTCGTACAGTGCATGAACAAAAAACACCCAACTTGTATTCTCACAGGTAAAATAAAAAAATTACAAGTTTTAACATTTTTTTGTTATGGATATATCGGGTATATTGGTGGAAATGAAAAAGAAAGTAAACCATGCAGTTCAAACTCTGGTAGCATAGAAGTCCAACTACACTGCTATAAGAAAAAAAGCATGTGACATGATTAGATAGATATAGTGCTGGCTATGAATTTCAAATACTTGTAGCATAGAAGTTCACCAATAGTGCAATAAGAAAAAATATATGTAACTTGATTAGACAGACCTACTACTAGCTGTGAAGTTTAAATACATGTAGAACAGAAGTCCACCAACAATGTAAGAAGCAATTTACATTTTACAACACTGAATATAGGATCAATAAAGTTCAATAACACTGCATATTACATTTTACATTCATGTAGACCAGTGCCCGTCAATGGCAAAAGCTATACCACAAGCATTCCCAAATACCATCCACAAGCTATGCCGTTGGCACATCCTCAAGAAGTTCAAGGAATACCTCATGTTCCTGTACAAAAAGTATCCAACATTCAAAGAGGATTTCACGTCTATCCTAAACTGATCACTAATGCCATCAGAGTTTGAAGCTGCTTGGACTGCACTCATGTAGAAATACAACCTGCAGAACAACCCGATGATGATGCAACTATGGAGTGATAGGAAAACATGGATATCAACATACTACAAGAACATTTTCTGTGCTAGAATGACTTCTACACAACGAAGTGAGAGCATGAATCATGTAGTCAAGAGAGGGTTTGTCAAGGGGACGCAAAACCTACACAAGTTTGCTAGGCAGGTAAATTCTTGCATACCAACTCGGTTGCAGAAGGAGAACTAGCAAATGATGGGCAACATGGCATTAAGACAAAAACACCCTCTTATTCAGAACCTTGAACATGTGCACTTGCTATCTAAATAAAAATATCAATTACTCTGCTTGACTAATCTCTTATTTTGACATATGTAGAACAATCCAGTGACAAAACAAATCACGGCTATGTGGAAGACATGGCTATCAAGTACACGAGAGCTGTATACAACAAGGTGAGGGATAGGATGAGAAAGAGCACACTATTCTGTGCAAAGAAAATAGCAGAGAAAAATGAGTACCTTGTGTACTACCATAGCAAAGGGAAACATGAGGAAAAAGTATTTGCATGGTCAAAGCATGAATTTCAGGTTGTAGCTGACCCATTGAATAAAATATATGAGTGTGAATGCAAGCTTTGGAATCACACAGGTGAGTGGAAAAAGAAAGAAATAAACAGCTAATCTAATACTATGATATCACTATATGGTAACTCATTGATGGCTCACAAACAATAAATTGTGCATTTATCTCACTGCAAGTCTGTTATGCCTTCACATAATGAACATTCCGGACTATCTGAGGGCTGACGAGTTTTCGGACAAATATATCGTTAAATAGTATACCAAGACTGCTAAATCGCCACCAACATTTGATACAAGGGACTACAACACAACAACGTCCAATGGCAGCTCTAAAATCTCCAAGCAAGACATCCTACTATAGCTAAATTTGATGGTTAACATGAACGCAATGAGATGTGAACAACAATACGACAGAGCCTTCTATGTTCTGAAGAGGCTCGTAGAAGAACTAGATGCCATATATTCAACAAAACAGACAGATATTGGTGAAAGAATGGCTGAAGAGGATTCTGAAACTGATGACCTTGCTTATTATGAAGCTAAAATGCTCCAAACCAATGCTCAAGCCATTCAATGTCAGGAGGGTGCAGGTCAGTAAATGCAGCAAGATAACCAACAACACCAGCAACAAGTGATGATGAAACCGCTGTTGTACTCTGAAACAAAGTGTAGGAAGAAACATTCTGCAACAAAGAAAAGTAAACAGAGAGCTCAAATAAAGGCACCACCTGCAGAGAGAGTGGTCAACTGGATGAGAATGGAGTGCCACTTAGACAAAAGCATTGCAGTGTATGCAAACTGGTTGCAGGACATAACAAACTGACTTGTGTAACACTTATAGAAAGAAAATATGCCGAGGAAGTCAAGCAACCCAAAGCTCAAAAACATAAGAAGGGACCACACCTAGAGAAAGCTAGGAGTAGGCTTTGTAGCATATGCAAGGATTATGCTCCACACAATGCACGAACATGTCCGAAGCGCAAAGAAGAAGCTGAGAAGGGGAGTCAAAATCTAGAAAATAAAGGGAAAGCAAAACCTGCCAGCACAAAGAAAGTCGTGGAAGATGAAGATGAGTAAGACTTTCAAGACGAAGTTGAAGACGATGAAGAGGAAAGCGAAGACCTCGTCGAAGAAGAAGAAGACGAAGACGAAGAGGAAGAGCAAGAGGAAAAGGAAGAGGTACATTACAAACATAAACCACAAGCAGCAAAGCCTAGGAGGAACGCAAGGCTGATGAGCAATTAGACTAGGTCAATTAAACACAAAAGCTTATGTCATGTCAGCACATATTATGTTACTCCACTACTGAACCGTATGTCTGGAGAAGTTCAAATAGTCATATTGCAGAAGTTCAAAATAATCTTACTAGAGATGTTCTGGTATACTAGGAGGTGCTATATTACATAAAAAGAGTAAGCGGGAAAAAAAGAAAAAACAATGATGTTCAAATAGGCATACGGGAGAAGTTCTGGTATAAGAGTCGATGTAGAAAAAAATATGGTTGACAAAAAGGTACTGTCGTGTAAACTAAGTTAGTAAGCTAAAGTCACGCATGCGGTTATGAAGTTCTGTTTACATACCTGGAGAAGTTCACCTAGAACGCCGACAAAAAAATAAATAAATATCACCATAAAGGAGTGCAAGAGAATTTTGTTATGTGAAGTTCTACTTGAATACTATATGCAGTTCAAGTATTACAAAGGACATATAGCTTCTATGCAAAAAGCTACAATTTGATTTTGAAAAATTATAATAGAGACAACGCTACAAACCAACACGTCGGAAAAGCCTACGCCCTAAACTACATCCATGTCAAAAAGAAATGCCAGTGTGATTACCAACAAAGATGGTGTCGTACTAGTACATTTTACAACACAAAATGCTCTCTGGGTTAACATAGCAGTTCAGCCAGAACACATCCAGAAGTCCAAATACATATAGGGGGGTATAGGAACCACGCTGGTTTGTGTGGGAAAAAATGATCTCTGGGTTAAAATAGCAGTTTAACCAGAGAACAGGCAGAAGTTCAAATACACATAGGGGGCAAAGAAACCACACTAGATTGTGTGAAAAAAATACTGAGTTCATACAATAACAAGAAAATCACAAACCAAACATTTTTTACTCCAGATACATTGGTCCTCTATCACAAGAAAACCATGCAGTTATAAAATATACAAATTACTAAACCGCTCTTCAATAGCTTACATAAACAAATCATTCCAACCATTACCAAACCAAATCTATATGAAACCAAATCTATACTAAACCAATGTTTCTAAACGCAGAATTCATGGCGCCAAGTTATGTATGTTAGCTGCAAGCTCTCCATGGAGAATTTCATTCTTTGGGCTGAAGACTGGAGTGTGCATGTACTCGGCCTTCCAATCATCTACGGCAGCCTGCAAAACAAAAGAATGAAGAATCAGAAAAGGAGTAAGGCTAAAAAGAAGAACACAAAACTAAAGCACAACAACAACATGTGGGTAAAAACAAATTAAGACATTAAAAGATGACAAGAAAAAAATAACTAGAAAACATACATCCACATCACAAATCTTTGGTAATGTCATTGCCATCATATGTAGAGACGAACTTCACGCAGAAGAAACCACACTCATTAGCACCTTGCTTTGGGACTTCAACAAAAGTCGGTCTCTTTGCAATAGTCACCCACTTTGGTTGCTTGCTCTCTTTGTACTCAACCTTGCCGTGCTCCTCCTCTAGCAACCCAACAAATCTCTTGAACTGCCAGACATTACATGAACACTAAAATCAAAAACATATTGAACAAATAGGTAACTTCAAGTACATATATTAAGACTTGGATAAAATCCAACTAAAAGATATAAGAAGTTCAACTATCAAATGATACTTAGTTCAAGCACACAACTTTGCAGTATTACAAATCATACATCAAAATGTTTGTCAAAGGAAGGCAGAATGAAATTCATGACAAAAAAGCCTATGATGGAGGTTCAATTATGAAAACTCACAATATTTGTGCAGTCTTCGTGGAAACTGGTTTGTGACAAGCCATCCTTAGAGTAAGGAAGTGAATCAAGGATGTCAATGCTCCCACGATATCTATTCAGCACATACACACTGTAGTGCGCTAGTTTATAAATGGGCTTGAAAAATGGCAAAAAACTTGCAAACATTACAAAAGACCGTGAGCAAAAACTATAAACTGTAAGTTGTGAACAACACAGATGAACAATAACTTGTTGGAAAACTCAGGAAAGGATATACATAATTAAAAAGAAATAGTTATAAAAACCTAACCAACTTTGCATTAAGAAGGTCTTCTTACTTATGAACAAACATTCGAAGCAGACTCGCCGATTTTTTTGCATCGAAGTTTGGAATTGGTGAAGAGAACACATCATAATCCAGGCAGTACTGCATTACAAACAAACCATCAACAAAATTAAGAACATAAAAACACGACAAATAAAAGTACCTCACAATACCCCTTACCAAAACTAGCGCAAAACAGGGAGAAAGGGTTACAAAAGCATAAACCTGTATGAAGTAGGGACTCAGAATAACCCTGTCAACACAAGAGAAGATCTCAGAGGTATCCAGCATATCCTTCCACTTGATTATGTGTCGGAGTAAATGGCCACGGGTAGCCTACCGAATCCCCATGGCTCTTCGAAAAATTATCAGGCCATTCAAGCCTTCAAGCATACAAAGCATAGGGCCGCCTTCCCCCGGCCGGCTATCCCCAGGGCCGACTCCCAGAAGGCGACCCAGCCTCAGAAACCTCCCCCAAGAAAGATACGAGATAGCCGACTCCAGGGAGCCGGTCCCAAGAGGACCGACTCCCAGAAGCCGGCCTTGAAGAAAGCCGACTCCCAGAAGCCGGCCATGAAGAAAGCCGACTCCCAGAAGCCGGCCATGAAGAAAGCCGGCTCCCTGAAGCCGGCCAAGACTGCACCCACTAAGACTGTACCCACATAACGGCGATAGGATGGGGCGTGGCCACGGTACAGCCCACTACCCCCGAATCCCGGAACAGGCATGGCCACAGGGCGCCGTACGGGCCAGCCATCCCCCGTCCGGCTTGGCCTCGATGTCACCCACGACAGGTGCCAGTACGGCCCGTAGGCGGTGGGCCCCTTTTGCCAGAGAGACACCCGAAGGCGGCCTGGCCTCCTCTAGTCGGCCAGGAGTGTGGCCGGCTCCCAATAGCCGGCTACCTCCCTCCCTCGTAACATGTGCCTCATTAAGGAGACAAGACGAGGTAAGGCTACAGTGGGAGACCGCAAGGCGGTGACACTGTAGCCACGCTTACCTCATCATCAGAGGCGAGGCAACAGTAACCAGCCGCCGACAAAGCCCCCAAGCAGTGGGGCCGGCCTGTCGGCCAAGAGGCCGGCAGCCAGCGGGACCCACCAGTCGGCGGGCCCCAATGACCGGCGGAGAAGCCGGTGAGCATAGACGCTGACGGCTGGGACCCGCGCCCAGCCGGATTACCATTGTACCCCTGGGGGTAGGCCTATATAAACCTCCGGGACATCCATGCAAAGGTTTGATCTCATAGAATTCCACACACCACATAGAGAGAAAAGGAGAGCCAGCCTTGCCCTTCTTCTTCCTCAGGAAAAACAGCTCAAGGAGCGCTTGTAGCTACTTGTATTGATCTAGTGATCATGCGGAGACCCCGCAGAGCAGGACTAGGGGTGTTATCTCCACGGAGAGCCCCGAACCTGGGTAAGATCCGCCGGCGTGCATGTCTTCGCCTCATCCCGTTTCCAGGCACCGGCGATGTTTTACTGGCTCCCGCAATGATAAGCCACCCGTTGGCATATGTCGCACCTGCCACCCGACATTTGAAGCCCACCATGGGGCCAGGTGCACCGTCGTCCGGAGACCTGTTCTGGACGGGAACCCTTTTCCTCCCCCGCGAGCGCAGCCAGCCTGCTACGCCCGATGGCGCTTGCCCCAACGCACTGCAAGGCGTCGACGACGCCTGCGCAGCGAGCTGCCTCGCCGATCTTCTTGGAGAGACTCGCATCTCCGACGAGCCCGCATCCGACGCGGGCATGGACTACCCCGAGAGCCGCCTCGTCAGCCTCCTCGACCAGCTTCACGTCTCCAGCGAGCTTGCTGTGGACTTGGAGTCGGTCGGCTCCACCGACCCGATACTTGTCGACTCCGACACGGCGTCGCTCGACGCCTACCCCTCCGATGTGGTAGTCTTCGACGACCCTCTCCCTCGAGCTGACAGCGGCAGCAGCGCTGTCACTGAGGTGCTGGTCATCAGCCACGTCGCCGACTCTGGCGAGAACGCCCACGACGCCCTACAAGCGGCGATGCATGACTTGTCCGTCCCCATCCCGGCCGACGCTGACGCCGAGACCCTGGAGGCACGCCGCCTCGCCCTCATCGCGGAGGGCCAGAAGATAGCCTCCATGAGACGCCTCACCGAGGCTCTCCAGCGCGAAGTCGACCGCGCCGCCTTTGGTACGCCACCTCATGGCGGGGGCTGGGGGCAGACCGACCCGTCTACGCCACACCGCTCAGGCGGCCGCAGAAGAGCTGAATGGGCTGGGGGCTGATGAGCTCCCCTACATGACAAGGCGCCACCAGGGTCATCAAGGGAGCCGCGCTCGCCGATTTTGTGGTGGAATGGACTGACGCCCCAATACCCGAAGTGAGTGAGGACCGATCTCTCACCAGGAAGCGAAGCACCAGACGGCTGGGTCATGTACTTCAACGGCGCCTTTGCACGCGAGGGCGCGGGGGCTGGCGCCGTGCTCGTCTCACCCACCCAAGACAAGCTCTACTACACCGTGCAACTCTGCTTCCAGCGTGGCAAGAAGGTCTCCAACAATGTCATGGAATACGAGGGATTGCTTGCTGGTCTCAAGGCTGCGGTGGCCTTGGGAGTGAAACGCCTCACCATCAAGGGCGACTCTCAGCTCCTCGTCAACTTTTCCAACAAAGTGTATGAGCCATAGGACGAGCGCATGGAGGCATACCTCATGGAGGTGTGCAAAGATGAAGAAGCAATTTCTGGCCTAGAGCTGCAGCATGTGCCCCGTGGCACAAACAAGGAAGCCGACGACATCGCCAAGAGGGCGTCCAACCGCCAGCCACAGGAACCCGGCATCTTCGAGGAGCGGCTCTTCAAGCCTTCTGCAGCCCCTCCGGCTGCGGAGTCCTTGCCGCCTCGAGAGGAGCTTCCCCCGCCACCGGCCTCAGGAGCCCCAGCCTGCGGCCCGACCTCAGAAGTGCTCCTACTCCTCGCGCTCGAACCCCAGGAGGGTTGCTGGACTGAAGAGTTCAGGGCGTACCTAGGACAAGGAATACTACCAGAGAAGGAGGAGGACGCGGAGCGCGTGGCCCGGCAGGCGACAACATACTGCATCCGGGATGGTGAGCTATACAGAAAACAACCAAACGATGTTTCCTTGCGATGCGTTTCCAGGAAGCATGTGACACCCAAGTTTTTATTTGGATTTTTCTAAAGATTTCAATTTGACTTGAGGGGCGTGATTTAAATTTTTCCTTTAAGAGAACTCTCACTCTCAAATATTTTTCCTTATGGCAAAAGTTTTATTTGGATTCACCCAAGATCTGCCTTTGGTCTTGGAAGTTCTTGCCTTTCATTTGGACTCAAGACAAAATGTTTTTCTTTTGGGGAAAATAACTTTTGAAAACCTTTTTGAATTTGCACTATGGCTTTTGGAAAATCCTTTGCCACTTTCAACAATTCCTTCTTGCCATGGCATTAGTGCAAATCCTCTCTCCTAACCACTCCCTCACCTCTGGGTCATGATTTGCATCAAATCCAGCAAGTTGAACCTCCCCATGTGATTATTTCCATTCAAATTATATTCAAACAAATTTCTGTCTTCTATTCTACCACTTGGAGATTTACAAAGGAACTCCACTTTCTGTCTTGATTTTTGGCACCAAACCTTTTTCCCCTCCTAGTCCTTTGTACCCTCAACCTAGAACCATGAAGATCCACTGGTCTTCAGTTCAAAATTTTCAAACTACACCTGCTGCAAGTTTGGACCAGATTTGTCAAATTTGGTGAAATTCATTCCAAAACTTCTCCAAAAATTTCAAGTAAAATCAGGCAGCCTCTGGGTGCATTGAGTGGTCATCTCACCAAGTTACAGCTCCAGAAAAATTTATCTCATAGCCCACACCTTCTGTCGAACACCTGCAGTGCACTGTCTTTGTCAAAGTTCAGAAAGTTCAGAGATTCAGTCAGTGGCTGCTGTCGTTTGCTTTAGAGGAGGACGTCGATCTCGCCAGTGCCACCGCGTCGCCTTGCTCCTCGTCCCCGCCCCCTTGTTCCTGCACCGCACGAACGCCTGGCGCCTTGCGGGCGTCGGCGACGAGTAGCAGAAGGTGCGCCGCCCCGTGACCGACGCCGGCGGCGGCTTTCCGGACGCCAGCGGGAGACACGGCGCCGACGACGCCACCCAGCGCCGCCCAAACCACCGGAGCTCGCCGCGTGGCCTTCCACTCCCCCGAACACGCTGCCGCTCTCGTCGTGAACCGCAGGGCGCGGAGCGTGCTCTCGGCCGCCGTTGAGCCCGTGCGGTCACCTCACCGTGGACCGACGCCATTACGCCAAGACCGACCGCGTTTAACTGCAAAACAAATCCAGTAACCTCCACTGATGCTGCCCGGCCGCTCAAACCCCCTGCCAATCCACTGCTCCGCCGTAATTGCTCGCCGGAGATTCTCCGTTCACGGCCACCCCGTCGATCTGCCTATAAATAGAGGCCCCGAGCTTCAACTCGAGCACCCACCAGCACTGCACTCCCCCTAGAGCACGCCTAGCCACTGGAAGAGCCCCGAGGAGGTCTCCTTCCTCGACTCCGGCCGCCGCGACCCGCCATGGGATCCATCCCGATTCGCCCCCGTGTGTGCTCCTCCGCCTCCATTCTCTTGCCAGTAGCTTCACCATGCATCCCTCTTTCTGACCCGCACTTCAATTTGAAGCTTGCAGCCCTCCACCGGAGTTCCCCTTCCTCACCCGAGCCGCCGTCCGCCGGAGAAAGTGTCGCCGTCGACGTGGTGCTCCCCGTTGGACGAGTCCACCACCCACCGACGCGGAAGAGGACGCTGAAGCTCTTGGTACCCTCCGTTCCTCCTAACTCGCCGTGGTTCGACGCCGGCGTCCACCGCAGTCTTCGGGCGCCGGCGAGCTTTTCAAACCTGACATGTGGACCCCGCGTGTCAGCCTCTGTTCTTTTATTCGCGAACCGTTTTCTGTTGGCGCCTTCGAGCAGAATACGTTTTCTCCTTTGCGCTTGCGCATTCCCAACCGAAGCGTTTTCTGTTTCTCAGTTAAAACACTGGAACTTTTCTGTTTCATTACAGATAAGTCCCTGGACAGAAACCTTTATAACTTTTTAATAAAAAGGTATTTTGGAGTGATTCTTTTTCTGACAATCTTCAAATTTTGTCTAGTGTTTTATGGGATTTATTTCAAAAATATTTGGAAAATTTTCTGTGCATGTGTTGGTTTTCACGTTAGTACCCGTTTCGTGATTGCCGTAGGTTCCGGGAGAGGTGACGGAGCAGCGAACTTCACCGAGCTAGACTCCGACTTCTCCGAACCAGGCAAGCATGTTTTGAACATTTGATATGACAGGTGTTTTACATGTTCACGTGAGAGTTTGTGCGTGGCATATGAGTGTCGGAAAATACCTCGTTGCTCGTAAGGCAACGACCCAGTTGTTCCAAAGTTGCGATGACCTCTGATGAGAGGTGGCCTAATCATGTGGTGACATGAAGGGCAGCAAGGTGGTACTGTTGTAGCATACCAGCCTTGCGTCATCCGACTTTCTCCGACGTTAACGTGGTTGGAGCCGCGTTATCGATCTTTTCCCGCATGTTCCAAAGTTGCGATGATCTCTGATGAGAGATGGCCTAATCATGTGGTGACATGAAGGGCAGCAAGGTGGTACTGTTGTAGCATGCCAGCCTTGCGTCATCCGACTTTCTCCGACGTTAACGTGGTTGGAGCCGCGTTACCGTTCTTTCCCCTTTCCGTGCTACCACATGTCTCATTGCCAGGATGCGGTTTAGTAAGTTGGTAACCTCTTTCCGTGTACACACCAAACAGAGAGGCCGGGATGATGGTACCTTGGCCCAGGATTAAAGCCAGTCATTCGGTCAGGGGGCATGGGTGTTTCCGGTTGGGACCGAGAGGGGGGGCACCCCCTTAAAGCGCGCGTATAGAAATTTGATCCCATGCTACGCGAGGTTGTAGCCTCCCCGTCTCAAGGTTTTTCTTGAATGTTGCCGAGGGTGATCCCTGGCTTCGGATGGTTGAATTGGGTGTGTACTGGTTAGACGTGTTTCTTCCAAAACACCGTAGACGGAACTAGTCCCCGTGACTACTGAAATCCGTTGGCTGTGGTTAAGTACAAACTCTGCAGAGTCAATTCTTTCCAAATCATCGTATCCATGATCAAGCAGTGTAAGTATTATATCCATATCTATCTGTGTGGAAAAACTTGTCCCCGGTGATCAAGCTCAAGTGGTAAATTCAGATTTATTGTTATTCCTGTGGATGGACTAACTTTATATTTGTCTCATGCTTGTGATAATTTATGTTCCCGAACTATTGTATTAATGAGTTGTGATATAAGCCCTTTATGAGACGTCGCGCAGACGTCCGACTGTGGCGTGTACTCGTTTCTCACTTTAAATATAAGCCCTTTATGTGATGTCGCTCAGACGTCCGACTGCGGCATGCACTGTCTATTATTTTCTGTTATAAGCCCTTTATGTGGTGTCCCCCCGACGCCCGACTGTGGCATTATTATTCCGCATTTTCCGCTCGAGGAGTCTTTCAGACACTCGTTTGGCACCCGCATTAATATTCCGCATTTTCCGCTCGAGGAGTCTTTCGGACACTCGTTTGGCACCCGCATTAATATTCCGCATTTTCCGCTTGAGGAGTCTTTCAGACACTCGTTTGGCACCAGTATTACTATTCTGCAGTTTCCGCTCGAGGCGTCATTCAGACCCTCGCTTGGCACACAGTATTTATTACCGCTATGTCTAATCGCACCGGTTAACTTGTTCATATGCTTCATGTTTACATTTGTTATATCTTATGTCCGAACTGTCTTGCGGGTACTTTCATAGTACTCACCTGGCTTGTTGATTTGGCCAGATGTTGACGAAGGCGATCTCTTGGATGAAGAGTTTGATAGCGCGTCCGATGCCTAGAGGAGTCCCAGTCAGTCCTGCGCGATCCCGGACATTGGTCACTTGTATTGTATACGCTTCCGCCACCCGCAATAAGTCTCCTTGAGCCTCTCTCCTACGCTCGAAGAGCTGTAGTCTTCTGGAATCATATCACTCGCTTCGCGGTGATATTTCCACCACCGTTATTATCGTAAGTTAGTAGTTTTCCACCCTATCCGCCGTCTTGTTTTTGCGGCGTGCATGTAATAAATTGTTGGGCAGTCTCTGCTCAACCTTGTATTATATTTAGTACTCCTGGTATTTTTCTTCTGTGACCAAGATATTGTCTACCAGTGAGAAGGAATTCTTCCTCGTTGGTCCGTAAAAGGGATTGGTCTCTCAATAAATATTTTATTGAAAAACCGGTCGTGACAAGCTTGGTATCAGAGCTAGGCTGACTGTAGGAAGCCACTAGGTGCGATCGCTAATCGGTTATTAGCGTCCTTTGTGCCTTTTCAGCATTTTTGCAATTGTAGCTATTTTCTGTTGGTCATCATAAATTTATGACATGACTACTCAGAATTTTTGCCTACTTTTGTAGATGGCTGGCAGCAGCTGTGAGAATCGAGTGTTCACCAACGTGCCCGAGGGGTTTGTCAAGCTCCTCGTCTCCATCACCAAGCTCGCGATCGGGCCAGCAGCTCGCCCGGAGTTCACGCTCTATCAGCACAAGCTCAGTGACGACGTGTCTATGCACCAAGCCGTGGTGCAGTTCAGGGGAGGACGTTCTGCTGCTCGTCACTTCCGTTTTACGGGAAGGGCCATGCCTACGGAGAGGCATGCCATGCAGATGGCTGCCCGCGAGGCGATAGCTCGCCTTCGGGACATCCTTCCTACGATGAAGACTCGTCGCTACCGCTACCTCCCATGCCATGTGCCTTACACCAGCCACTATGCGTTCGCCTGCCATCGGGGAGAACGAGATGAAGCCATCGAGATGGTTGTGGAGTATCTCAAGGCTCTGGAGGAGTCTTTCGACAACCTCGTAGATGATCTTGTGGCTGCCCGCATGGACTTAGTCCGGGGCGGTCCTGCCAGCAGGAAGGAGCTTCTCCACACGGCGCCGCCTCTGACATTCGTCTCGTCTTCAGCCCCTTATGCACCGGCCGTTTTGGCCACTGCTCGCCGTCTGCCTACCACTGAGGAGTTCGACCGAGTCATCGCTCCTACTCCAGTCAGAGCCGCACCGCCTGCCGCACGCGCTCTACCACCAGTCACCCCCGCACCATCACCGCCGCGCAGCGTCGCGCGCCAGGAGCCAACTAGAGAGGAGGAGGTTGATTCTCCTGGACCGCTGAGCCTTGCCATTGGCAAGGGGAAGGAGATCTTCACCATCTCCGACTGAGAGCACCGAGTAGCCGCGTGTTATGCCTGCTTGTATGACGTGTTGTTTTATCTATACGCTAGTTTGTATTGGTGTGGTTGCTTCCTTCCGGAGTAGTACGCTAGTTTTTTTAATAACATGTCAGGATGTGTACGCGCATCCTGGGTGCTGTATCATGTGTTTGCCTTTCGCATGTAAGTTTTATGTTAAGCACCTCTTCTCCGTGAAAAATCATTTGTGTTTCTTTGAAAACCTTGAAGCCTCTTTAATTATCGCCTTTGCAAGATTTTTCTTATGCTACACAGTTTTTCTCATGGGTTTTGCAAATAATACCCCAGACTAGAAAAATGTCTCGCCCATGGACTCGCTCTATGCCCAATCAGCCAGAAGAGGTTTACGGGACGCAGACCAGCAACAATTTCACTCAGGGTCAGTCCAGCCAACCAGACAGCGAAGCAGCACTGTCTGAAGTATGCCGTCTCTTCGAGCAAAGCCAGCAACAGCACCAAGAGATGATGAATCATGTCATCAATATGGGAAACCATCGTGAACCCTATCAACCACATTCCAAGTTATCTGAGTTACAGAAGACTCGCCCCTCAACTTTTGCTCACACCGATAGACCGCTGGAAGCCGATGATTGGCTTCGTGAGATTGAAAGGAAACTGATTATTGCTCAGTGCTCAGATCATGAGAAGGTGCTTTATGCACCACACTACCTTACTGGAGCAGCCGCAGCATGGTGGGAAAACTTCCTACACATGCATCCCAGGGAACACAACATCACCTGGGAAGAATTCAAGGAAGGCTTCCGTGGGGCACACATCCCCAGGAGCATCCTAAAGATCAAGAAGAGAGAGTTTGATGACCTAAAGCAAAGAGGCATGTCCGTCACAGAATACAACGGTCAGTTCACCCAGCTGTCTCGTTATGCCTACGACGAGCACATGACAGAAAACAAGAAGATGGAAAAATTCCTGGACGGCCTGGCACCAGCGTTAAGATGCCAACTGATCGTACACACCTTTCCGGATTTTAAGACGCTGGTGGACAAGGCCATCACCTTGGAGAATGAGCGCCGTAGTCTAGAAGATATCCGTAAGCGGAAGAGGGACAAGACGACTCTTGCCCGCAGCAACCGAGGCAAGACTGAGGTCCCAAGGACAGACGCAAGGAGATCCACGACTACTGAGCCAAGGCCCGTCGGACAGTTTCATGCCAGGGACAAGGAGTTCACATACCGTCCAGGGGTCACCTGCTATGCTTGTGGTCAACAAGGGCATTATGCTAAACAGTGCCCGAAGCCGAGAGACTCGGCACCCAAGCCGAACAATGGTGGGAACAATCCAGCCCCCAAGCGCAACAACTTCAACCCCAGCAACAACCACAGGAAGGGTCACCTGAACCATGTGACCAGGGAAGAAGCGCAGAATGCCCCAGACATCGTGCTCGGTACGTTCCCTGTCAACACAGTACCTGCCACGGTTTTGTTTGATTCTGGAGCTTCCCATTCGTTCGTTTCGAAGAGTTTTGTTTCGCAACACGGTTTTCCGATACTTCCCTTGGAAAAATCTATGATCATCAAGTCCCCCGGAAATAAGCAAATCGCTCAAGGTTACTGCCAAGGAGTGGTCATTGAGTTCGAAGGACTACAATTCCACGCGAATCTCATCGTGTTGGAAAGTAAAGGACTGGATGTCATTTTAGGGATGGACTGGTTGACCACCAACAAAGGATTCATCGACTGTTTCAATCGGACAGTGATTCTCACTTACCATCACGGCAAGACTATAAGAGTTTCCGCTCAAGAAAGGCCACAGTCCCAGAAACCAAAACTGAACAAAATGGACATTGCGGAACTGAGAAAAGTTCCAGTGGTATGCGAGTTCCCTGATGTGTTCCCGGAAGAACTACCAGGCATGCCACCAGACCGAGAGATAGAATTCAGCATTGAACTAGCACCTGGCACCGCTCCCATCTATAAAAAGCCGTATAGAATGGCACCCTCAGAATTGGTGGAGTTGAAGAAGCAGATAAAGGAATTGTTGGACAAAGGATTTATTCGAGCCAGCTCCTCACCTTGGGGTTCGCCTGTGTTGTTCGCCAAAAAGAAAGATGGGACACTGAGGCTGTGCATAGACTATCGAGCCCTCAATATGGTCACCATCAAAAACAAATATCCGATGCCACGAATAAATGATTTGTTTGACCAGCTCGCACAGGCCAAGGTATTCTCAAAAATTGATTTGAGATCGGGATATCACCAATTGAAGGTACGGACGGAAGATATTCCCAAGACAGCTTTCACTTCCAGATATGGGTTATACGAGTTTACAGTGATGCCTTTTGGACTAACGAACGCCCCCGCATATTTCGTCCACCTCATGAACAAAGTGTTCATGAAATTCATGGACAAATTTGTGGTGGTATTCATTGACGATATTCTGGTTTACTCAAGGACACCAGAAGAGCATGCTGAGCACCTCAGAATTGTTTTGGGAGAATTGAGGAAACATCAGTTGTACGCCAAATTTAGCAAATGCGAATTTTGGCTAAGACAAGTTGGTTTCTTGGGCCATATATTGAACCAAGAAGGCGTGGCCGTAGACCCAGAAAAAGTCAAGGCCATACTAGACTGGAAGCCACCCGCGAATGTTACAGATGTGCGGAGTTTCCTAGGAATGGCCGGATATTACAGGAGATTTATTGAAGGATTCTCCATTGTGGCAAAACCTATAACACAGTTACTCAAGAAGGACAAGAAATTTGTATGGACGGAAGCATGCGAGCCGAGCCTCCAAGAACTCAAGAAGAAACTGACAACCGCACCGGTCTTAACCGTACCAGACATACACAAGAGCTTTGAAGTGTATTGTGACGCGTCCCGAAAAGGTCTCGGATGTGTGCTAATGCAGGATGGCAAGGTTGTCGCATATGCCTCCAGGCAGCTGCGAAAACATGAGGAAAATTACCCAACACATGACCTGGAGCTAGCAGCAGTTATACATGCACTCAAGGAGTGGAGGCACTTTCTGTTGGGAAATCGCTGTGAAATATATACGGACCATAAGAGCCTCAAATATATTTTCACACAGCCAGAGCTGAATTTACGCCAACGACGCTGGTTGGAACTGGTCAAGGACTATGACGTCGGTATTCACTACCACCCAGGGAAAGCAAATGTAGTGGCCGATGCCCTTAGTCGAAACCCCAGCCCGGACAGTGACGGTCAGCAAAATTTGAGGCCTGAGTTTCAGCGAGAGTTCACTAGGCTCAACATGATGTTAGTCTCTGAGGGCACCGTATCGAACCTGGAGATACAACCCACCCTAGTGGAACAAATCAAGAAGGCTCAACAGGGACATCCCAGTATCGAAGGCATAAAGAAGAAAATGAATCTTAGTAAGACTTCAGAATTCGTCACGGACAGTGAAGGAACATTATGGTACCGAGACAGACTTTGCGTACCTAACATTGAGGAACTCAAGCAACAGATCTTGACGGAAAGCCACACCGCCCCATACTCGATCCATCCTGGAGGAACCAAAATGTACAAGGACATCCAGGAAAGATTTTGGTGGCACGGTATGAAAAGAGATATAGCCACGTTCATTGCTTGTTGCGATTCATGTCAGCGCATCAAGGCCGAGCACCAAAAGCCAGCAGGGCTACTCCAGCCTAACAGGATACCGGAGTGGAAATGGGATGAAATCGGAATGGACTTCATTGTCGGATTACCCCGATCACAACGCGGAAATGACGCCATATGGGTCATCACAGACCGACTAACCAAGGTTGCTCATTTCATTCCCTTGAAGACTACCTACTCCACACAAAGACTGGCAAAACTTTATCTCTCCCGTATAGTTTGCTTGCACGGAGTCCCAAAGACTATAATATCAGACCGAGGCACCCAATTCGTCTCCAAATTTTGGGATCACCTACAACAAGCTCTGGGCACGCAACTGGCTTTCAGTACAGCATACCACCCTCAGACCGATGGACAAACAGAACATGTAAACCAAATCCAAGAGGATATGCTAAGAGCCTGTGTGCTCACCTATGGATCCAGTTGGGAAGAGAGTTTGTCGTATGCCAAATTTCCTTACAACAACAGTTACCAAGCCAGCTTACAAATGGCACCCTTTGAAGCATTGTACGGACGAAGATGTCGTACCCCTCTGAATTGGTCAGAGACAGGTGATAGCCGTATCTTCGGCCCAGACATGCTTAAAGATGCTGAGGAGAAAGTTAAACAAATCAGGGACAGACTCAAGACAGCACAGAGCCGACAAAAGAGCTACTATGATCAGAAGCACCGTGAGGTCAGCTTTGAACCTGGTGATTCCGTATACCTCCGAGTATCTCCTATGAGGGGTCTGCAACGGTTCAAAATTAAGGGGAAGCTAGCCCCAAGATTTATTGGACCATTTTGTGTAAAGGCACGAAGAGGCACGGTGGCCTACCAACTAGACCTCCCCAAGGAGCTGTCTGACGTCCATGACGTGTTCCACGTCTCACAGTTAAGAAAATGTGTGAGCAACCCAGAAAAACATGTACCTCATGAGGACATTGACATGCAACTAGATCTCACCTACAGAGAAAGGCCAGAAAAGATTTTAGAAGAGTCTGAACGGAGGACCCGTCAGAAAACGACAAGATTTTTCAGGGTTCAGTGGAGCAACCACACTGAGGATGAAGCTACATGGGAAAGGGAAGATTTCCTTCGAGCAGAGTATCCACATCTATTTGAGGATCAGCAGAAATCTCGAGGACGAGAATTTTTCCTAAGGGGGTAGGTGTTGTGACACCCAAGTTTTTATTTGGATTTTTCAAAAGATTTCTATTTGACTTGAGGGGAGTGATTTAAATTTTTCCTTTAAGAGAACTCTCACTCTCAAATATTTTTCCTTATGGCAAAAGTTTTATTTGGATTCACCCAAGATCTGCCTTTGGTCTTGGAAGTTCTTGCCTTTCATTTGGACTCAAGACAAAATGTTTTTCTTTTGGGGAAAATAACTTTTGAAAACCTTTTTGAATTTGCACTATGGCTTTTGGAAAATCCTTTGCCACTTTCAACAATTCCTTCTTGCCATGGCATTAGTGCAAATCCTCTCTCCTAACCACTCCCTCACCTCTGGGTCATGATTTGCATCAAATCCAGCAAGTTGAACCTCCCCATGTGATTATTTCCATTCAAATTATATTCAAACAAATTTCTGTCTTCTATTCTACCACTAGGAGATTTACAAAGGAACTCCACTTTCTGTCTTGATTTTTGGCACCAAACCTTTTTCCCCTCCTAGTTCTTTGTACCCTCAACCTAGAACCATGAAGATCCACTAGTCTTCAGTTCAAAATTTTCAAACTACACCTGCTGCAAGTTTGGACCAGATTTGTCAAATTTGGTGAAATTCATTCCAAAACTTCTCCAAAAATTTCAAGTAAAATCAGGCAGCCTCTGGGTGCATTGAGTGGTCATCTCACCAAGTTACAGCTCCAGAAAAATTTATCTCATAGCCCACACCTTCTGTCGAACACCTGCAGTGCACTGTCTTTGTCAAAGTTCAGAAAGTTCAGAGATTCAGTCAGTGGCTGCTGTCGTTTTCTTCAGAGGAGGACGTCGATCTCTCCAGTGCCACCGCGTCGCCTTGCTCCTCGTCCCCGCCCCCTTGTTCCTGCACCGCACGAACGCCTGGCGCCTTGCGGGCTTCGGCGACGAGCAGCAGAAGGTGAGCCGCCCCGTGACCAACGCCGGCGGCGGCTTTGCGGACGCCAGTGGGAGACACGGCGCCGACGACGCCACCCAGCGCCGCCCAAACCACCGGAGCTCGCCGCGTGGCCTTCCACTCCCCCGAACGCGCTGCCGCTCTCGTCGTGAACCGCAGGGCGCGGAGCGCGCTCTCTGCCGCCGTTGAGCCCGTGCGGTCACCTCACCGTGGACCGACGCCATTACGCCAAGACCGACCCCGTTTAGCTGCAAAACGAATCCAGTAACCTCCACTGATGCTGCCCGGCCGCTCAAACCCCCTGCCAATCCACTGCTCCGCCGTAATCGCTCGCCGGAGATTCTCCGTTCACGGCCACCCCGCCGATCTGCCTATAAATAGAGGCCCCGAGCTTCAACTCGAGCACCCACCAGCACTGCACTCCCCCTAGAGCACGCCTAGCCACTGGAAGAGCCCTGAGGAGGTCTCCTTCCTCGACTCCGGCCGCCGCGACCCGCCACGGGATCCAGCCCGATTCGCCCCCGTGTGTGCTCCTCCGCCTCCATTCTCTTGCCAGTAGCTTCACCATCCATCCCTCTTTCTGACCCGCACTTCAATTTGAAGCTTGCAGCCCTCCACCGGAGTTCCCCTTCCTCACCCGAGCCGCCGTCCGCCGGAGAAAGTGTCGCCGTCGACGTGGTGCTCCCCGTTGGACGAGTCCACCACCCACCGACGCGGAAGAGGACGCTGAAGCTCTTGGTACCCTCCGTTCCTCCTAACTCGCCGTGGTTCGACGCCGGCGTCCACCGCAGTCTTCGGGCACCGGCGAGCTTTTCAAACCTGACATGTGGACCCCACGTGTCAGCCTCTGTTCTTTTATTCGCGAACCGTTTTCTGTTGGCGCCTTCGGGCAGAATACATTTTCTCCTTTGCGCTTGCGCATTCCCAACCGAAGCGTTTTCTGTTTCTCAGTTAAAACCCTGGAACTTTTCTGTTTCATTACAGATAAGTCCCTGGACAAAAACCTTTATAACTTTTTAATAAAAAGGTATTTTGGAGTAATTCTTTTTCTGACAATCTTCAAATTTTGTCTAGTTTTTTATGGGATTTATTTGAAAAATATTTGGAAAAGTTTCTGTGCATGTGTTGGTTTTCACGTTAGTACCCGTTTCGTGATTGCCGTAGGTTCCGGGAGAGGTGACGGAGCCGCGAACTTCGCCGAGCTAGACTCCAACTTCTCCGAACCAGGCAAGCATGTTTTGAACATTTGATATGACAGGTGTTTTACATGTTCACGTGAGAGTTTGTGCGTGGCATATGAGTGTCGGAAAATACCTCGTTGCTCGTAAGGCAACGACCCGGTTGTTCCAAAGTTGCGATGACCTCTGATGAGAGGTGGCCTAATCATGTGGTGACATGAAGGGCAGCAAGGTGGTACTGGTGTAGCATACCAGCCTTGCGTCATCCGACTTTCTTCGACGTTAACGTGGTTGGAGCCACGTTATCGATCTTTTCCCGCTTGTTCCAAACTCGCGATGACCTCTGATGAGAGGTGGCCTAATAATGTGGTGACATGAAGGGCAGCAAGGTGGTACTGTTGTAGCATACCAGCCTTGCGTCATCTGACTTTCTCCGACGTTAACGTGGTTGGAGCCGCATTACCGTTCTTTCCCCTTTCCGTGCTACCACATGTCTCATTGCCAGGATGCGGTTTAGTAAGTTGGTAACCTCTTTCCGTGTACACACAAAATAGAGAGGCCGGGATGATGGTACCTTGGCCCAAGATTAAAGCCAGTCATTCGGTCGGGGGGCATGGGTGTTTCCGGTTGGGACCGAGGGGGGGGGGGCGCCCCCTTAAAGCGCGCGTATAGAAATTTGATCCCATGCTACGCGAGGTTGTAGCCTCCCCGTCTCAAGGTTTTTCTTGAATGTTGCCGAGGGTGATCCTTGGCTTCGGATGGTTGAATTGGGGGTGTACTGGTTAGACGTGTTTCTTCCAAAACACCGTAGACGGAACTAGTCCCCGTGACTACTGAAATCCGTTGGCTGTGGTTAAGTACAAACTCTGCAGAGTCAATTCTTTTCAAATCATCGTATCCATGATCAAGCAGTGTAAGTATTATATCCATATCTATCTGTGTGGAAAAACTTGTCCCCGATGATCAAGCTCAAGTGGTAAATTCAGATTTATTGTTATTCCTGTGGATGGACTAACTTTATATTTGTCTCATGCTTGTGATAATTTATGTTCCCGAACTATTGTATTAATGAGTTGTGATATAAGCCCTTTATGAGACGTCGCGCAGACGTCCGACTGTGGCTTGTACTCGTTTCTCACTTTAAATATAAGCCCTTTATGTGATGTCGCTCAGACGTCCGACTGCGGCATGCACTGTCTATTATTTTCTGTTATAAGCCCTTTATGTGGTGTCCCCCTGACGCCCGACTGTGGCATTATTATTCCGCATTTTCCGCTCGAGGAGTCTTTCAGACACTCATTTGGCACCTGCATTAATATTCCGCATTTTCCGCTCGAGGAGTCTTTCAGACATTCATTTGGCACCCGCATTAATATTCCGCATTTTCCGCTCGAGGAGTCTTTCAGACACTCGTTTGGCACCAGTATTACTATTCTGCAGTTTCCGCTCGAGGCGTCATTCAGACCCTCGCTTGGCACCCAGTATTTATTACCGCTATGTCTAATCGCACCGGTTAACTTGTTCATATGCTTCATGTTTACATTTGTTATATCTTATGTCCGAACTGTCTTGCAAGTACTTTCATAGTACTCACCTGGCTTGTTGATTTGGCCAGATGTTGACGAAGAAGATCTCTTGGATGAAGAGTTTGATAGCACGTCAGATGCCTAGAGGAGTCCCAGTCAGTCCTGCGCGATCCCGGACATTGGTCACTTGTATTGTATATGCTTCCGCCACCCGCAATAAGTCTCCTCGAGCCTCTCTCCGACACTCGAAGAGCTGTAGTCTTCTGGAATCATATCACTCGCTTTGCGGTGATATTTCCACCACCGTTATTATCGTAAGTTAGTAGTTTGCCACCCTATCCGCCGTCTTGTTTTAGCGGCGTGCATGTAATAAATTGTTGGGCAGTCTCTGCTCAACCTTGTATTATATTTAGTACTCCTGGTATTTTTCTTCTGTGACCAAGATATTGTCTACCAGTGAGAAGGAATTCTTTCTCGCTGGTCCGTAAAAGGGATTGGTCTCTCAATAAATATTTTATTGAAAAACCGGTCGTGACAAAGCAGGGTGCGAGCTGCTAGCTGACATACATGGTGCAGATTGCGATCATCACTCGTCATCGCGCACCCTGGTGGGCAAGGCGTTCCGCAGCAGGTTCTACTGGCCAACGACACTCAACGACGCAACCAAGCTGGTGAGATCTGCGAGGCCTGCCAGTTCCATGCCAAGAAAATCGACCAGCCAGCTCAGGGCCTCCAGACCATTTTGCTCTCCTGGTCGTTCACGGTCTGGGGGCTAGATATCCTGGGTTCATTGCCTCAAGCGCCCGGGGGCTACCGCTACCTCTACGTCACCGTCGACAAGTTCACCAAATGGGCGGAGGTGGAAGCCATCCCCACCATCCCAGCCGGGTCTGCGGTCAAGTTTATCAAGGGCCTCGTGAGCCTGTTTGGGGTCCCTAACCGCATCATTACCGACAACGGCTCGAAGTTCACTGGCAATCTCTTCAAGACATATTGTGCTAACCTTGGAACGGAGATGTGCTACGCCTAAGTGGCACACCCCTGGAGCAATGGCCAAGCCGAGCGCGCCAACGCAGAGGTCTTGAGAGGCCTCAAGACCAGGACCTTTAAGAAGAAGGTCGAGGCCTGTGGTAGGGGCTGGCATGACGAGCTCCAGTCCGTGCTGTGGTCCATCCGCACCACTACCACCAAGCCAACAGGCGAGACCCCATTCTTCCTCGTCTACGGAGGAGAAGCAGTCCTCCCTCACGAGGTCAGGCATCGCTCCACGCGGGTCCTGGCATTTTACGAGGCACGTCAGGACGCCATGCGGGGGATGGACCTCGTGCTGGGGGAGGAACACCGTCGCCAAACCTCGCTCCGAGCGCTAAGGTACCAGCAGGCACTGCGATGGTATCACTGCTGCAACGTCCACTCTAGGATGCTCGAGGTGGGCGATCTCGTCCTGGGGCGGGTGCTCTCCAGGGAAGGGCTGCATAAGCTCTCACCCATGTGGGAGGGCCCGTTTAGGATTACCCGTGTTTCCTAGCCTGACGCCTGGAAACGCAGGATGGGATCCCCATCCAGAACGCCTGGAACATCCAACATCTCAAGAAGTTCTACCCATGAAGCAAGGCCCAGAGCCTGTGAAGGTCTCCGCTCGTGAGACTCTCACGTAATAATGAGTGGTGATGTACACACCCCGGAGTCTCCGGAGTGCCGCCCTTGGGCCTCGGGGGCTCCCTCCCACGTCCTAGTGGCAGCACTTAGCTCCGCGCTGGTGAGAAGACTAGACTAGGTGCCGGACGCGGCTGTTCATTTGCTTTCTGTATTTGGTTTGCACGCCCTTTTAACGGAATTTGAAGTTCTAGCATTTCCCTATCTCTTGGTTGAGTATTTCACTGTTGCTTCTTCGCTTGGCTCTTTGCTTTGCTCCAGGGAGGGCAGCAGTTGCCCGACGCTCTCCCTCGAGCGCCTCGCGCGGGGGCTGGGCAGGTGTGTGCGTGTGCCGGGCTAACCCGGTCATGAGCACACCTCACCAAAGCCCTGTCAGCTCCAGAGCTTCGGCTCCCCTGATCCTCGCGAGGCGCCCTCGGTTGAGCTCGTGATTGGCACACTCCCCTAAGTCTGTGCCCCACGGGTACCGCAACGCTGTGCGCTTGGCCACAGTCAGCCATGCTTGAGGCCACCCGCAAGGAAGGATAAGGATTTCCTAACGAATTATCGCAGCTTTGCAATGTCCCCCGAGGTCAACCGCTACCGAGTCGGTAGGAGGGAAGCCTCACCAGACGCCAGGAGGCGCGCACCCTCACGAGGGGGAGACTACCTCAGACGTATCAAGCTAAGTTATCCCTCTACGCCTACATAAAGCACATATGCTACAACACAACACAGAGACAATAAGCATAACATGAGCGGCATAAGAATTACGGTTCAGTACATGCCCCCACAGGGCCCCATACTTGTTTCTTGGAATGCAGGAAGAAAGGAAAGGATAAGCAAAGGCAGCGCACACGCACGCAGCAGCTCACGAAGGCTGGCCTACAGCGCTTCCCCCAGGACTCAGCCGGAGTCCTCCTCGTGCTTCACCAGGACGCGGTGACGGGATGACCCGCCGCCGTCCTTGGAGCGAGCCCGGCGATGTGGCGGTTGGTCATAGCCACCGCTGTTGGAGCTTGCACCGGAGGAGGAGCTGCCGCCACCGGACGGGCCACGACCGTCACCAAGGGCGAGCCCGCCCTCGGCATCGTCGCAGCCGTCGTGAAGACCCAGCTCATCGTCACCGTCGATGTCCTCGGGGAACCACCTTGCACGGCGGCCATCTTCCCCGAAAACCCTCACGTAGAGGGTCGCGACGCCATCATACTTGAAGTGGAGGGTGCACCTCCTGCCCAGGCCACACGCGCGGGCAAACGTTTGCCAGCCGCGGGCCAGGACCGCATTGCCTGCGGCAGAAACCTCCACCGCAGCCCATGAGGCCTTGCCGCAGCAGCCATCAGCTTGCACCCAGAAGCCGTCGAGACCTGCGACCGGCAGCTCACTGGCATAGGAGCGTGGGTGCTGGAGCCAAGTGCCGGCCGGCCGCTCTGACCACACGGCAAATTCCGGGAGCACCTCCGCTAAATGGAAGCGCGGCCGAGGGGGCTGGGCAACCACGGCACGCCTCCCCTCGGCGCCAGGGCTGCTTCGCATGGAACGGCCCCCGCCATGAGAGGAGGCACCACCGTGCCCGCCAAGGACGATGCCTGTCCCCGAGGGGGTGCGCCCTCTCCCCTGGGGGACCACGGCAGGGGTCGCAGCGTGCTTGCGGGGACGGCCACGCCCCCTCTTGGGCGGTGGTGAGCCGGCTCCCTCCTGGCGCGTTTTCCCCTTCCCTGTGGCTGAGAACCTCTTCATCGGTGCCATGGCTGTCGCGACAAGATGGTGAAGTGAGAGGGAAGAAGAAGAAGCAGACGGAGTGGAGAAAGGGATGAGCGATGAGGGCTCCGCCCCTCTCCTCATTTATAGCCAGAAGGAGGGCAACCGCCAGCCTCCATGATCGCAGGTAATGATGGTTTTCTTCTGCATGCAGCAGGGTCTCGTCAAGTCGAACGGTTGCCGAGGTAGCATGGGGAAGCGGAAGCGCCCACGTTCCGTCAATCGCCATGCGTCAATCAAGGTCGCAGGCTGTTGGCGCCCGCGGCGCTTCGCACTTGCCCTTTGGTTTCGCCTCCAAGCCAAGCCCAAGCACGCCTTGGGCCCGGGGGCTACTGTCGGCATCCTGGGAAAGGGGGTTCCCAGACTTGCCTGCCTGCGGCCCACGACGCGGCTCCACCAACGGCCTGGTACGGCCCATCTTCAGCAACAACCTCTCAAGACCCTTGCGAGGCGGATAACACCGAGACGTCCTCAGGGGCAGCCTCACTAGGCTGGCTCCCGAGGAGCGGAGATACCTATGAAAGGGGCACCTCGCGAGGTTCACATGACGTGAGCCATGACGACCAAGGCCACGCAGGCGCCAACGGGTGTAGTGTACCAGTTTCCTCTTTGGTGCTAAAGAGGCAAGCGCAAGCAAAGAGTCCCAAGGCATCAGGCAAAGGTTTCCATATCGGTGCAACGAGATCAAGACCAACAGGACGGCAGGATGGAGGTCACCGCGGAGCCCGCGGCGGCGTCACCACCAGAGCCTTTGGCAGGCGAAGACCGCCTTTTGTCAGGATAGCTTGTACTAGTTGTCTCCCTTAAAAATTGGCCGTTGTGGGATCCCTTCCCGCCTAATATTTGGGAAGAGGACCGGGACCTCTATAAATAGGACTAGCCACAACCATAGGAGGCAACTGATCTTGGATTGGATCCATTCCACCAAGGCCATCCCACCAGCTCACCGAGCTCTAGAACACTTCTCCTCAGGAGGCTGTTCTTACCTTGTACTGTTCATCCTCAGCCTACAAGGCAATCCACCACACCACACTGGAGTAGGGTATTACACCGCAACGGTGGCCCGAACCAGTATAAACCATCGTGTCTCTTGTTCTTTGAGTTCGTCGAGCCAGGCCTAGAGATCGTTGTGCGATTGAGCTACGGAGAGAGAGATCTTCGTGCGCACCCCTGTGCTCGAACCTCAAGGGTTTGCTGGAACCTAGAATCCGACACAAAGCAACAAGCATCATGTCTGGGTTGGTCCCATTTTTGTTCACTACTTAATGGAAAAGAGAGCAATTCAATAGCTTCAATTCAACATTTATTTAAAACAGTACCAATACAAGTAGAACAGCATCTCAAAGCACACTGCACAATCATGTGGATGAAGGTCTGTACTGACCATTCATGAGATAGACAAGATAAAATACGAATCTACCAACACGAATAGGAAATCCAATCTTGTTTTGTGCAGTTGCACTGAAATCAAGCAAAGTTGCCGGTGTGACATTTAAGTTCACTATAGCAACAAGTTGAATAGATATCCCTGTTTTAACAGAGGCAAAAAAGGAAACAATTACTGGCTAATAAAGGAGGATGAAACAAACGGCGCCAGAAAGAAGCATCGAACTTATCTTGATGGAAAACAAAGTAGGACAGTAGCATTTCTAAAACGGTTGCATTGATTCATATTAACAGAGACATTCTCTTAAAACAACAATCGTTAAGAATGTAATTTCCTTTTAACAGTGGCATCGCTTCAATTTTCCAGCGGCATTCTTAGATTAACAATAGCAAAATAGTTGTATGGGACATGGGACATGCCAGCACCCTGTGCGTCCACACATATAAATGGGTGATTCAGAGTATGTTGCCAAGCAGCATATCTGCGTTGGTCCCATAATTGTTCTCTTTGAACCTTTTTCCTATGTGAGGGCAGCAAATCTAGTCCGGCACAAATTACCCGACCCCCAGTTTCTTTCCTTTTTCAACAAAGAGATCGGTTCCTTACAGATGTGTGTACTGGGTTACCCCCCTTTTCCCTTTTTGACCAACAAAGAGGCTGGATAGCCAGTCTATACTACTTTCCCTCCCTCCTTTCCTCATTGAACCACATCCCAGATTCATGCTCCACCCCACCGCACCCTTCTTTCCTCTTTGAACCAAGACCTAGATTCGACTACAAAATCGAAAAAGATCCGCATGCAGCTAGTGCAATGATGGTTTCAAAGAAAGTTATACGTTAGGGTCATCAGGATGTGGCTAGGCGTGTGGCAGGAGGCTGGATCTGCCCACACTATGTATGGCTGGGAGGAAGAAGGGGTTGGTGGCCCTGCCGCACAGGCGATGGGTGAAGGAGAACAGCGCAGCCGGCAGTGGATTGCCTCCCTCACCGAAGGCGATAGAGTGAACGTTGCTGTCGGATTCAGGATTTCGGCAAACCCTTATGAGGTTTCAACTCTGGGATGCGCACGAAGAACTCTCTCTCTCTAGTTCGCTCGCTCAATGATCTCACGGCCTAGCTCGACGAACCCAAGGAACACGAGACATGGAGGTTTATACTGGTTTGGGCCACCGTGTGGTGTAATACCCTACTCTAGTGTGGTGGTGGTGGATTTCCTCAAGGGCTAAGGATGAACTAGTACAGTGGATGAACTGCCTCCCGAGGAGAGGTGTTCTTGAGCTGGTGAGATTGACTTGGTGGAATGGATCCAATCCAAGATGAGATGCCTCCTACGGTGGTGGCTAGTCCTATTTATAGAGGCCCTAGTCCTCTTCCCAAATGTTAGGCGGGATGGGATCCCACAACGACCAAGTTTGAAGGGGGACAACAAGTACAAGCTATCCTGACAAAAGGTGGTCTTCGCCTGCCAAAGGCTCTGGTGGTGATGCTGCTGTGGGCACCGTGGTGACCTCCATCCTACCGTCCTGCTAGTCTTGGTCTTGTTGCACAGATATGGAAACCTTTGCCTGATGCCTCGAAACTCCTCGCCTGCGCCAGCCTCTTTAGCACCAAAAAGGAAACCGGCACACTGCGCCCGCTGGCGCCCGCCTGGCCTTGGTCGTCATGGCTCACGTCACATGAACCTCGCGAGGTGCCCCTTGCATAGATATCTCCGCTCCTTGGGAGCCAGCCTAGCGAGGCCGCCCCCAGGGAGGTCTTGGCATCGTCCGCCTCGTGAGGGTCTTGAGTTGTTGGTGCCGAAGCTGGGCCGTACCGGGCCGTTGGTGGAGCCACGCCGTGGGTCGAAGGCAGGCAAGTCTGGGTACCCCCGTTCCCAGGACGCCGACAGTAGCCTCCAGGACCAAGGTGCTCTCGAACTTCGCTTTGAGGCGAAGCCAAAGGGCAAGTGCGGAGCGCCGCGGGCCCCAACCGCCTGCGGCCTTGGTCGACGTGTGGCGATTGACGTGACGTGGGCGCCTCCACTTCCCCACGTGGTCTTGATATCCGTTTGACTTGACGAGACCCTGCTACATGCAGAAGAAAACCATCACTACCTGCGATCGTGGAGGCCGGCGGTTGGCCTCCTTCTTGCTATAAATGAGGAGGGGGGCAGAGCCCCCGTCACTCTTCTCCTTCTCTAGTCCGCCCGCTTATTCTTCCTCTTTGCTCCGCCGTCTTGCTGCGACACCCATGGCACCGAGAAGGAGATTCTCCACCGCTGAGAAAGGAAAAACCCCTCGTGAAGAGCAGGGGCCACTTCCGCCGAAGAAGAGGTTGGCCCGCTCCCGCAACATCGTCGTGAGGCAGGAGGTGAAGAGGCCTTGGTACGACCGGCCTCCCCTTGGCTACGCGCCACCCTTGTACGACCAAGCGCAAGGATTCGGAGGAGGAGGCAGCGCCGCTCGCGCCATAGCCGCGGTGGCCAGGACGTGGTGGCACGCGCCGCCGGCCCACGAACTCACACCGAGGGCTCCTCGCGCGAGCTCGTGGTGTGGGCGGTGATGCCACCATGCACATGGATCAGATTCCCGCTGCGCGGAGGGGGCCCTCGCCATCCATTTCAAGTACAAAGATGCCTCCACATTGTTCTTCAAGGTCTTCGACGAGGAAGGCCGCCGCCTGGAGTGCTCCCCTGGAGGGGGTCGCCAGGACAGCGCAGCGGTAGGCACTGGGCCAGCCCTTGGTCATGCCGACAGCTCCTACAGCACCAGCGACGACGCCTGGGAGTCGAGGGACTCTCCTGAGCCTGACGAGACTCCGGAGACGAGCGACGACAGCTACGTGCCCCCGAGCTCTCGCCGTGCCCGGAGCACAGCAACGGCGTCCGCTCGTCATCGTCATTAATCTGGATGGGGTTGGCGTCGGCCCCCCGTGGCCCACTGTTGATGATGGCATCGGCGGCGACGTCTGTAGATATGACTCCTGGAAGCCTTCTTCTTTTGTTCCCTGTGAGGAATCGAGATGAACCCCGCGGGGGTGTGTAAAGAATCTGTAGTGCTTTTGCATCAATGTTATTCCCATTATGAAATTCGTGATTGCGCGTCTTGCTTTGGCATTGTCCCCCCTTTTCGTCGTCGCGGTAGCTTAGTGCTCTACGCCAACAGGTCCTAGTTCCAAGGCAGGCTTCAGCCGTCGCTGGTATGCCAGGTCGCGATGCCATGGTCAAGGCCAGGAGGTGAGCGGCCCAAGGTCCGGTAAGAGCTCCTAAGGCACGATGCTCAAGAGGTCCCCCTTGGTGTGCAAGCAGCTTCCTAAAGGCAGAAAAGGAAGGCGGCATTGCTAGAGCGAGGCTGCAAGAGTCGAAAATCCTGAGGCGCTGTGCTGGGCCAACTTGAATGCATGACTTATCTTAGCGAGCCTGAAACGATTCCTTCCGCAGTCCCCGATTTGTGCGTCAACGATGCTGGTACTGCTAGGTTAGATCTGCGCCAGCTTCCCCTTTTCACGCTATTCTAAGTGTTATGCGTCCTCGGGTCCTGACCCTTGAGCGAGGCTTAGCCGCCGCTGGTATGCTAGGTCGCGATGCCGTGGTCAAGGACAGGGGGTGAGGGCTACAGAGTCAGTAAGGGCTCCTGAGGCGCGATGCTCAGGAGCCCGCCCTTTAATGTGCAAGCGAATCACATGAAAAGGAGCAGCTAACAGGGCTATCCGTAGCTAAGCTCCAGAGATTCCTGCGGGTTAGTCCGAGGGGTGATATAGCCCGTAATCGCGTTTGCTGTCCTGCCGCTGATATTTCCTCAAGAAGATGAAGGCACTGAGGATCTGATGAGGTGACGTGCGCGGGGCGGGCCGCGAACCAGAGCTCGATTTCTCATGTTTATTAGCGTTGCAGGGACAGACCCGAGCACAAACACCGTGCCAGTGTTCGGATGCCAAGAAGGGTGACAGGTAAGCGAGCGATAATCATAAGGTGACTCATGGAAGGAGGCAAGCTAGTTCGAATAGATGAAGAACGGTACATGCCACAGGGACGGACCCATGCGGCTTGGGGATGATGCCGCCCGAGGGGCGCCCCCAACAGAGTAAGCTAAAGATGCAAAAGGATACATGTCGCAGGGACAGGCCCATGACCTGGGGATGATGCAGCCCGAGGGGCGCCCCCCGCTGAATAAACCAGAAAATGTCACCTAGCACCATTGTTGAAGAGGTGTTGGAGTAGCTAAAGATGCGTGCCGAAGAGGTTGCTCCTCATGAGTCGTCCGGCGGCCGATTCGCGGGGGACCCCGGAGGTTCTGGCTCCTCCTCCCCCAGGACCACCTGGCGCCTGGCCTCGTGAGCTGCCAGGGTGCCCTGCATGGGCTGTTGGAAGGTAACAGCCGCGTTCGGCAGGCCAAAAGGATTGCGAACGTAGCTGTGAGGGGGACCCTCGCACCGACCAACGCTCGATGGCCAGAAGCGCCCCTGAGATGCGGCCCTATTGAGCCCTGGTGTCGACGCAGACGCGCAGCTCGTCATCCCCGCCAGGACAAGGAGCTGCACCAGGTGGTGGGCAGCGGTCGCCGTGCATGGCTCTTGCCTCTTGAAGCTCCTTGGTGGTCTTGGTGATGAACTCCTGAGCACCGGGCACCTCGTGCCTTGTGCCCTGATGAGGGAAGCGTGTGGTGAAGCATGCCTCTACGTGGTGCCCGAGAGCCTCCCTCGTGACATTGGCCAGGTTTGAGGCCCTCCAGAAGAGAGCCCCGGAGCCCAGCCTGAGGAGGGCGTTTGGCGCGCCTTCCTATGCGATGGAGGGAGGCGCCCCATCTGTGGGCGCAGGTCCTGAGGTGGTGCCGCTGGAAACGCCGCTCTCCTGAGGCCCTTGGTGGAGCAGCTGCTTTTTCTTCTTGGGGACGGCCTCAGGAGGGTAGATGGCGCCTTTGTTGTTTGGGTCCTCGATCGCCGCAGCTTGGTAAGCGCGCTTGAGAGAGCACACCGCTTCCTTTTCTTCGCAGGAGACCGTGATGATGTCGCACCTCCCTGGCATCTTGAGGACATTGTAACCATGGTGGGTCACTGCCATGAACTTGGCTAGGGTTGGATACCCAAGGATGGCGTTGTACGGGAGGCGAATGTGGGCGACGTCGAAGTCGATGAGCTCGGTGCGGTAGTTGTCGCGCTTGCCGAAGGTGACTGGGAGGCGGATCTGGCCTATCGGGGTGGTGGAGCCATCGGTTACTCCTGAGAAGGGCTTGGTTGGCTACAGCTGATCATACGACACTTGGAGGCGGTCGAACGTATCGATGGAGAGGACGTTGAGCCCTGCACCGCCGTCAATGAGGGTCTTAGTGACAAGGACATTGCTGATGATGGGCGAGCAGAGCATCGAGAGGGCGCCAGCAGTTGCCGCACACTTGAGCTGGTCTGACGAGCTGAAGGTAATAGCGCACTTAGACCACCTGACCAGGCGTGTTGCGTCAAGCCTGGGGAGAGCCGCGTTCACCTCCCGGGGAAACTGCTTGAAGATGTGCTAGGAGGCGGGGGCCTGAGCTCCACGCAAGATGCAGGCGATGGCGCGCGGCTCCTCGAAGCCCCCAGCACCCTCGTCCTGATGATGGTCGTCGTTCCTCCTTGGCGGTGGTGGTAGAGAAGGGAGGCCAGCCTTGGCCTGAGGACGGTCCTTGCAAGGGTGGTCCCTCCAGGTGTGCTCGCGTGGCTGGTCCTGCTAGCGGTCCTCACGAGGCCGGTCGCGCCACTCCTGGCGGGGGCCGCGGTCGTCCCAGCGTCCTCCACTTCATCCTCCTCCTCGACGGTAGCCCTGGTCGTTGCGCTCGGGGCATCGACCGAAGCACCCATCACTGATGGCCCTGAGGTCCTGACAATCGTTGGTGTTATGGTTGTGTATGTTGTGGAAGGCGCAGAATAGGCGGCTGCCCTTGGACGACTCCGGGTGGTCGCAGCCGCGCTTCATCTCTGACTCGGCGGCGAGCACGGCTACTCCCTTGCGCTTCACATCCTTGGTCTTGGCCTTCTTGTCCTCTGGATCGGCAGCCGCAACTCGAGGAGGGAGAGGCGCCCTTCCTCAGCTATCGCGCACTTGGTCGCCATGTTGAACATCTCAAGAGCCGTGCATAGGTCATCGTGAATGGCGAGCTCCTCTTCATTTGACATCACGGATGCCATCGGAGAATGCTGAGATGAACGCTATTGAAGTGCCTCGTCCGTCACCTTGGGGATCTTGAGACGAATGCTGTTGAAGTGCTGGATGTACTTCTACAGGGTTTCCCCTGGCTGCTGCTTGATGCACTGCAGGTCACCCGCGGCCGGCGGGCGGTCGCGAGTGCCCTGGAAGTTGGCGACAAAACGCTCGCGCATCTCGCTCTAGGAGGAAATTGATCTTGTAGGCAAGTTCAAAGCCACGAGCGCGCGCCATCCTTGAGGGCCATGGGAACCCAATTCGCCATGACCTTCTCATTGTCGTGGGTGCCTCGATGCTCAGGTCGTAGAGCTGCGGGAACTCAGCAAAGTCGGGGGTGCCGTCATAGCACGGATGCAGGTCGGGCTTGAACTTGCCGTGCCAGACAATGCTGCGCAGCTCGAGAGTGAAGGCAGAACAACATGTTGTAGTCACCGAAGCCCGTCGTGGAGGCGGAGCCTGGTCCTCGTACCGACGCACCGCTGCCACAGGCAACGCACGTTCCTGATGTGGTGGTGCTGGGAGTGCAGGAGAGTTTTCTTGCGGCCGAGGGATCTCCTCGCAGCTTCCTTCTTCATGCGCTGGCGCCCTGCACGGTGGGTCGCGCCACGGGGCCGCGCGTCTTGGTGCGAGGGCATTGTTTTGACGCGGTGGTGGTGGAGGTGCTCCATGGGCTACATCGCCGCAGCAGGAGGTGGACAAGGCAGCGAGAGAGACGGTGCGGGAGAGCCCCCGGCAACGCTGACGAGCTTGGCGATGCGGTCCAGCCTATCCAAATAGAGGTCGTCGATGGGGCAGTAACGCAGGAGCTCGCACGCCATGAGTAGCATGGCCTGCGCGTCCGTGGGTGCGCGACGAGCGTGGGACGACGAGCCGGCCGGAGTTAGTGACGGGGTGGCGGTGCGTCCGTCCCACCGCACAGAGCGGTGCAGCGACGAAGCTTGTTGCTCGTTTCCCGCTGGGACGGTGGCTGTGTTGGCAGTAGGTGATGGAGATCGATAGGGAGGCCCGCCGACGGGCGCCGTCTGGGCGACGCGGGCGTTGAGAGCGGCCCGACACTCAGCGCAGGCTCGACGAGCATCAGCCATGGCACTGGTGGAGCCTGGATCGACGGAGGAAAGGCTTCGGCGCACCCCTACCCGGCGCGCCAAATGTCGGATTCGGGGTTCTGGAAAACCCTTATGAGGTTCGAACTCTGGGGTGCTCCGTATGTTGTAATACCATACTCCAGTGTGGCGATGGTGGATTGCCTCGAGGACTAAGGATGAACTAGTACAGTGGATGTATTGGATCCCGAGGAGAGGTGTTCTTGAGCTTGATGAGCTGGTGAGATGGACTTGGTGGAATGGATCCAATCCAAGATGAGATACCTCCTAGGATGGTGGCTAGTCCTATTTATAGAGGGCCTGGTCCTCGTCCCAAATGTTAGGTGGGAAGGGATCCCACAACGGCCAAGTTTGAAGGGGGGCAACTAGTACAAGCTATCCTGACAAAAGGTGGTCTTCGCCTGCCAAAGGATCTGGTGCTGACACTGTTGTGGGCTCCATGGTAACCTCCGTCCTGCTGTCCTGCTGGTCTTGGTCTTGTTGCACCGATATGGAAACCTTTGCGTTATGCCTCGGAACTCCTCGCATGTGCCTGCCTCTTTAGCACCAAAGAGGAAACCGGCACACTGGACCCGCTGGCCCCCGCCTGGCCTTGGTCGTCATGGCTCACGTCACGTGAACCTCACGAGGTGCCCCTTGCATAGATATCTCCGCTCCTCGGGAGCCAGCCTAGTGAGGCCGCCCCAAGGGAGGTCCTGGCGTCGTCCGCCTCGCGAGGGTCTTGAGTTGTTGCTGCCGAAGCTGGGCCGTACCGGGCCGTTGGTGGAGCCATGCCGTGGGCCGCAGGCAGGCAAGTCTGGGTACCCTCGTTCCCAGGACGCCGACAGCTGCACCTCCTTCCCTTCCCGGTGCGACGAGATCTGGACGGCTCCTTCACCAGCTATTAGGGGGGAGAGAGAGAGAGATAGAGGCCAACGCAGTCTTGTTTAGATCTAGTGAAGAGGGTGCGAGACTTTGAATATAGCAAACCCTAGCAAAGGAACAATGAGCCTCCAGCGTGTGTGTATATATATATATGTGTGTGTGTGTGTGTGTGTGTGTGTGTGTGTGTGTTGTGCGGCAAGAGTGTGGAGAGTGCAAACCCTAGCGAACAAGCGCTGAGGCTCCAGCTTATATAGTACTACGTATATAGTACACACTGAGCTCCGGTGCCTTAACTGCACCTGCCTTTGGCTGTATGACAGGTGGGCCAGCCACATGTTGGGCCCACCTATCATACACCCAAAGGCAGGTGCACTAAGTCAATGAAGCTGCGTCCATATAGTATTCGTGTATACTCCTAATATATAGTGGAGTGGATTTCTTATTCTCTCCATAACAATCGTTTTAAATTGTGTAAGTACGAAATGAAACTCTTTGCTTAACATACCAGTGAAGAAAACTACTACTTACGATGAACTAATGATCCACGCGTACTGGTCGCACTTCCTGTCCTTCACGTGCGGTACACTACCCTCCATTAAGTGAACAACCACACATGCGCCAAATTATCGGAAACATGTGAGAATGTGTACAAATAAAGAATTTTAATTTCAATTATCGAAAAGGTTTGAGGGTATGTACAGTTTGCCCTCTCTCAGTAATTATGGTTTGCTGTGTTTGGCCTAAACTTGGTCAAACCTTAAGAAGTTTGACTTCAGTCAAATCTAATATGCAGTGTAAATAAAAATGGAGGGCTACTATGTCCATCCGGGTTTTTAGTCCACACCATTTTTTTAATCAAAGTCTGGCCACATATTTAGTTAATAGCTGGACAAATAAAATTACAGGGGAGCTGAAGACAAATTTGTGAGAAGGCTTAGAAATCAATACAAAACTTATGCTCTTAGTACCAACGTCGATCCTTCTTCGAGGAAACATTTGGTTCATAGCCAATTGTGTGGTAAAATTGCACCAACGTGATAGACGACTGCGCCTCCAACGCAACCAAGGTGAACTGATGAAGGATATCATCTTTGTGGGTAACAAGCAAAGAGCACTGATGGAAGACAACTTGTTTTTCATTGAAAATCGATCAGGTTCACTAGCCGATGCAACCATGAGGCGCAACCATGAGCATCGATAGGTCATCGTGGTGATGCATCATCCATTTGGCGTCAAGTTTGGGCGAGGCACCTATGAAGTTCGACAAATCCTCACTGTGGTCTGTTTCTTCTGAGTAATCAAGCTCGAGGAAGGAAGAACCACGTGGCAGAGGACAGTGAGGCGGAACAACAATAGCCATCCAATTTTGTGCAGTTCCACTAAAATTGAGGAAAACATGCCCGGGTATGGAGATACGCATCGCTGTTTGCAAAAATAAAAAAGGGATATAGTGTTGTTACTTTGTTTTTGCAGTTGTACAAGATTAACAGTGACATCTCAATTGCCAATAAGAATTAATGAAAAGTGCACCAACAAACAGAAGCATCATGATTATCTTGATGGGAACTAAACCAGGATACCCGAGAAAAAAAGCATTTCTTCATTTAACCAGTGATAGTATTAGATTAGTAGCAACAATAGGAGCATATGGACAATGACTGCACAACCACCATGTACTTTTTGTCGAAACAACATGTATACCTCCTCCGAGGCATAAACCAGGACAACTTTTCGAGTGGCATTTCCTCTATAATAGTAGGTGATGTTGGACTAGCCGACAAACCCTAGCTACTGTACATGGGGAGCTAGGGAGTAGCCGCATAGAAGCAAACCCGCATGCAGCAACCTGGGGAGCTGGACTAGTACAAGTAGTTATACCTCAGGTGGGCGAGTTGTCGCTCAGGGGGCAGGAGGGATCTGCCCACAGGACGGCAGCGAACAAGGGCATGGAGGACCTTCGTCCGCGCCAGCGCCGACTCCGAGAGGACAGTGCGCATCGGCTTCCTCCATCGCCGACGGCGACAACGTCAACGCTGCACCTCCTCACCTCCTACAGCGGACGGGATTCGGCCGGATCTCTGACCACCGGTGAGGAGAGAGATAGAGTGGGCACTGTCATCTTGTTTTGATATGGAGAGGGTGAGAGAGCGAGACGCGAGAAGCCCTATCAAACAAGAGGCTATATATACAATGGAGTAAAAAAATCTCTCCATAGCAGTGGTTTTAAATAGAATACGCGCGTTCCCGGAAAAAAGAAATGAAAACTGGCGGACAATTTTTTTGAACTTACCAAGAAAGAAAACTCGATCAAAAACACGCCCTCGCTTCCAGGTAGCAAGAGTCATCGCGCACACACACATATACATAGACATGCATATCCGTGTTTACGTAAAATTGCATCTCCATCTCCACCTCAATCTCCAATCATATTTTTCCAACTGGCACATTATTTAAGTTGTTAATTATATACGCAGCAATATAACATACATCATCTCTTGTTTGCGGGCGTCTGGACTGCTGCCACGCCAGCTCCTGACCAACCCAAACCCTCTTCATCACCCGCACGTGTTTCCCACCCGAAACGGTCAGTGCCGCATTCATGCCCGTCCAGAGCGGATGCAACCTCTCACTGGCGCCGGCATTGAAGTGGCACGCCGACCGAGAGAGCGTCGCCCGTGCCGCTTCACGGTGCACGCGACTGCTCTGTGTTCAAAGCTCGCAATTGCCGGCCACAACATGCATGTAAAAGGTTCTTGGGAGTCCGTGCTACAGCTAGCTGTCCTCCCCCAACTCACCAATCTCTTCCAGTAGTGCTAGTACTCCATGGCGTGATCCATCGACAAGCAAGCAGGAAAGTTACCGTATACTTGGTTCGCGGCGAGTGGCATGCCGAGCGACCATGTGGGGTGGAGCCGTGCAGGAGGGTGAGACACGAACGCGACATACTTGATTTAAACGTTCGTTTTGCTCGATGGCACGATCCAACAAAACGAAATGTTGGTTTCTCTCCATTTCCATTTTTTCACCGAAAACGGAAACTTTCCACTCCATTTTGATTCCTACTCCAAGGTTGCCCCATTACAGCATTCCATTAAATACGAAGGAAAACTAACATGCATGCTGATGCATCTCAATGATTCACAGATCATAGCCAATATTTTCTTCACAACTAAAGACAAAAGTTGTGAGAGTGTGTACAAAAGAAAAACTACTCATGAGGTTACTACGACATAATCCCTAAGCCCTAAACAAGATTTAATTTCCTGTCTAGGTAGAACCTGTCGAAGGAAAGACGGCTGGCACCCTCGGATCATACGATGCTTTTGTGCAGTTCCACTAAAATCTAGCTGAGCATCCCTGATGGCAAAGATATTGAAGAAGTGTGATTAGAATAATAGTATTGGCACTAGTTCATGAAACATAAACTCATCACAAATACAAGCCGGTAGAAGTAGAGAATGATCGACATGGAGATGGAGCTACGTGGGGAGTTGCGACAGTGGAGCAAGCCGGCTCCAAAAGGAAGATGTACCTGGGATGTCGGGCTATAGCTAGAAGGGCGGTTGGGAGGCGCATCAGCTCATACAGCGGGGACCCCCATTGGGATGCACCGACTGTGGGTTTTCTCCCTCGCCGATGTCGATCGCGTCTACGGAGAATATCATTCCCTTCCCCCAGCAGCGGGACCAGGCCGGATCTGTGACCAGCGGTGTGGCCACCGTCGTTCTATGCTGGGGAAGAGAGCAACCCAAGCAAGCAGGCTTGTAGCTTAGGCTCCTGCTAGTGTATATATAGTGGTTTTCTTTTTCTCTCCATACCAACCATTTTATATTGCGTACGTGTCATTGAAGAGCGAAATGATGGTTGCTTCTTCTGACTAACTTACTATTCAATTTGACTGCTCCTTAGTGGCCCCTACACGTACCCCCCTTGTGAGTACATCAATACCATTGTTACACCCACACCCCTACTGCTACATATACCGGACCAATTACTAGAGCTCACGCACACCAATTAAATTATCAGGTACTTTTGATTATTCGTAATGATTCTAATGTTCATGAGAATATGATGCTGCCTAAATTGGATACAATTGTTTTGCTTACAAATGAAGGGCCTGGCACGGATAAGAGAGATGAACACTAGAGCAAGACCAAGCAGTGAGATGATGGCATGCGCATGGGGAACAAGTACGGAGTTACAAGTCATGATTTCAGGACTTTGAAGCCACCATAATGGGTGCATGAAGCCTTGGACGAAATATACAAGATGCCACTTCATAAATTTCATCGAGAGGCTAATATAGGTGTTGCTGTCATCTTATTATTGGGCCAGGCCCATGTAATTTTAAAATACTTGAGTATAGGCTATTTTTAGAGTCCGTATGCGTGGGGAAACAAGAGATAGGGTTCGTTTCGGACCCCTCCTCCAAGGGCCACGAAATTCCCCCCTTTCCTCCATATATACAGCCCTTAGGGCACCGTTTAGACTTTGGGTTTTGTATAGATTAAAAGTTCGCCATAGCTGCAACTTTGCGTACTTCATTTGTGTTCAACGACGAGACAAAGGCGTCATAGAACCCCACCTTCATTAATAAAGCTTTCCTCTTATGTTCGTAATATCCAGATTGCAATCTCAGTTTCTTGCTTGTTCTTTGTTTGCTCGCAGGAAACAGACCCTCATGGTCAGGTTGATCATGCTCCGGCGTGGTCGATAACATCGGAGTTGGTTTAGGGATTGCTAAGACGCGACGTCCTTGTACATTCGTAGTCGGATCGTCAAAGTCTACTCCACCATAAATGATAGCCACCATCTCATCGAAAGATGGGACACCTTTGCCTCTATCAAGTGGTATCAGATTTCCAGGTTGCTCGGTGAGATTTTATAGTTTTTCGTAGTTTAGATCGAGTCTGTTCTTTGTACCTACAGTCCATGAAAAAGCCACAAAAAATTAGGGTTTGTTCATCATATCCGAACCAGCCTGAGCCTTTGCATAGTCTTTTCAGTATTTTGCTTTGTTGAATTTGTGGTTGCATCGTCGTGTCAAGTTACTGGTCTTAGCATCTAGTTTCCCTTATAGTTTCGAGTTGTGTTCACAAGTTGTCACGCCGCCGCCGCACCATCGTCATCGCTCATGCCCTATACCACCACCGCCAACATATTCCTTACCGCTACCATATACATCCGCCTGTCCACCACCAATCCCAGTCCACATATACATCCACCTGTCCACCACCAATCCGAGTCCACATATACATCCGCCTGTCCACCACCAATCCGAGTCCACATATACATCCGCATGTCCACCACCAATCCGAGTCCTCATATACATTCGCCTGTCCACCACCAATCCGAGTCCACATATACATCTGCCTGTCCACCACCAATCCGATTCCACATATACATCTTCCTGTCCACCACCAATCCGAGTTATTTTCATATTAGGTTTATTTTTTAGATACATTTATTTTCCGATTCGTGTTCCTTGGCCTGAGTAGGTTTCAAAAAAAAACTCTGGAGACCCCTGGGCAGTTTTTAGGCCAAAATTTCAGTGATCCAAAATATTTTTTCCCTATCATATTTTTAGGTCCCAAGGAGCATTTTGAGACACTCACCGTCATAGTGATTTTTTGTCACACTTTTTTGTCGTCGCTGCCCTGATTTCCAAAAAAATGTCAAAAAAAATTCATGCCTATCCTGTTAGTTTGACTTGGGAAGAGTTTGAGACACTCGCCATTATAGTGATTTTTCGCAAAAAAAAGGAGCGCAAAAAAAGAGCAAATTTTTTTAGGCTGTGCTTTTCCCTTGTTTACGTATCGTGCCATGATTTTGTTATTGATCTAGGCTCGCATCTCTAGTACGGTCTAGCCTAGGACCAGCATAGTACCATCGTTGAGCGTTTATTCAACTTTGCATCTCTGAATTGATTATTGCTGACATTTTTGCTACCATATCATAAGCCTTCCCAGCTCAACATACATCTACATCGTGCGTTTAACACCACCTGGCAATCGCTCTGTCCAATCTTTGAGAGTTTTGACTACAACGGTTGCCGATCACCACCTGCCGCTGGGTAAGAACTGGTAAGAATTGGAGATTCGCTTGACGGATTTGTGATACACCACCATCACCACTTCCTAGTAGTCTGTAGAATCATATTCTTGTGTGTTTCTATTGCTACTAACCATGGCAGGATCACAAGCCGATGAGACTGATTGGGAGAACATGACGAACAAACAGCTACATGATAAATTTCAGCAAATGATGAGTGGACAGGTGCAAGATGTGCTAAACAGATTTGAAGAGGCCATGGAGAAGATAGATGGAATTCAGAAGACGTTTGAAACAAAGCTCGATAACAAGTTTAATGAATTGCTCGCGTGTTTTCCACAACCACCGTCGCCTGCACCTGTCGCAACTCTACAACAACAACAACAACGTCGCCTTCCAAATCAAGTGGGACGAGCACTGCGCGTTCCCCTTGACCCTGGTCAAACTGCTGGTGTCGCTACACCTACTGTTGATGCTTCTATGGCTCCTGCTGCCGCCGCTGAGGAGGATGACGATTATGCGGGCGATTACGAGGATGAGGTTGATAAAAATCAGAACTACGTGCAACCACCAGCACCAGGTCGTCCACATGCAAATAATCGCAACGGTAGGGCTGCACGACCACCTCAGGTACGAGAGCCTGACCATCTCCCTAAACTAAAACTGAATATTCCACCAGTTGAGGGTAGATATGTTCCTGATATATATCTTACTTGGGAGTTAGAAATTGAAGAACGTTTTACATGTTTACAATATCCCGAGGAGAGAAGTGTTGCTGCTGCTCTTTGTGCATTCACTAGTTTTGCTTGTGTGTGGTGGTCTGAACATCATAGATTATATCCTCATAATATTCCAACTACTTGGGCTGCTTTGAAAGCGACTATGCGTACTTGTTGGGTTCCACCATATTATCAATGTGAGTTACTACAAAAACTGCAGCATTTAAGACAAGGAAAAATTGTGTAGAAGAATATTATCAGGAATTACAAACTGGTATGATTAGATGTGGTATTGTTCAGGATAATGAAGCTATGCTTGCATGTTTTATGGGTGGATTAAATAAAGGGGTTCAGACCATTCTAGAGTATAAGGAATATAATAATATCACTCGTTTATTCCATCTTGCTTGCAAAGCTGAACGTGAAGTGCAGGAACGATAGCCATTGGCGCGAACTAACATTTCTGCAGGTCGACCTTTATCATGGACACCACGTGCATCCTCTACTTCCACACATTCTGCCGCACCGGCACCTCCGTCAGCTGCCACCTCCAACCGTGATACAAGAAAGCGGGCATAACCACCACTATCTGCTAAGAGCACACCTTCTGGGCCTGCACAGAGCTCTTCTTCATCCATGGCATCAACATGGCAAACACATGATATTATTTTTCATCGTTGCAAGGTTGGAGGTCATTATGTGAGAGAATGCCCATCTAAGTGTGTGATGATTGTTAGTGAGGATGGTGGGTATGAGTCCGCTAGTGAGTATGATGAGGAGACTTTGGCTCTTATTACAAGTGAAGAGCACAGTGGAGATGATTCTGATCATGAGACGCAATACATGGCTGCTGAAGATGCTGACAGGTATGAATGTTTAGTTGCTCAACGTGTTTTGCCTGTGCAGGTTACACAAGCCGAGCAAAATTAGAAGCATAGTTTGTTCCATACAAAGGGAGTTGTGAAGGAACGTTCTGTTCGCGTCATCATAGATGGAGGGAGTTGTAACAACTTGGCTAGCATGGAGATGGTCGAGAAGCTATCTCTCACCACAAGAACACATCCACATCCTTACTACATCCAATGGTTCAACAACAGCGACAAGGTTAAGGTAACACGTACTGTTCGTGTGCATTTTAGTATCTCTACATATGCTGATTATGTTGATTGTGATGTGGTACCCGTGTAAGCATGTTCCTTATTACTTGGTAGACCATGGCAATTTGATAAAAATTATGTACACCATGGTAGAAACAATCAGTATACTCTAGTTCATAAGGATAAACATATTACTTTGCTTCCTATGTCTCCTGATTCCATTTTAAAAGATGATATTAATAGAGCTAATAAAGCAAAACAGGAGAAAAATAACAGTGAAAATCAGATTGTGGCAAAAGAATATGAGCAACAAATGAAGCCTAATAATAAACCATCTAGTGTTGCTTCTGAAATTAAATTGAAAAGTGCATGTTTACTTGCCACCAAATCTGATATTGATGAGCTAGATTTTAGCAAATCTATTTGCTATGCTTTTGTGTGCAAAGAGGCATTATTTTCATTCGAGGACGTGTCTTCCTCTTTGCCTCCTGCTATTACTAACATTTTGCAGGAGTTCGCTCACGTCTTTCCACAAGACGTGCCACCAGGATTACCACCTATTCGAGGGATTGAGCATCATATTGACTTAATTCCCGGTGCATCTCTACCCAACCGTGCACCATACCGTACCAATCCAGAGGAGACGAAGGAGATTATGCGTCAAGTCCAGGAGCTGCTCGACAAAGGTTATATAAGCGAATCTTTTAGTCCTTGTGCCATTCCTATTATTCTAGTGCCGAAAAAGGATGGTACATCGCGTATGTGTGTTGATTGTAGAGGCATTAATAATATGACTATTTGTTATCGTCATCCTATTCCTAGGCTAGATGACATGCTTGATGAATTGAGTGGGTCTACAATATTCTCCAAAGTTGATTTGCGTAGTGGATACCATCAAATTCGTATGAAATTGGGGGATGAATGGAAAACAACATTTAAAACTAAGTTTGGATTATATGAGTGGTTAGTCATGCCTTTTGGGTTAACTAATGCACCTAGTACTTTCATGAGATTAATGAACGAGGTTTTACGTGCTTTCATTGGACGATTTGTGGTAGTCTATTTTGATGATATACTGATTTATAGCAGATCTTTGGAGGAACATTTGGAACATTTACGTGCTTTTTTATTGCTTTACGTGATGCACGATTGTTTGGTAACCTTGGGAAGTGCACATTTTGCACTGACCGAGTATCTTTTCTTGGCTACGTTATTACTCCACAGGGAATTGAAGTTGATAAAGCCAAGATTGAAGCTATTGAGAGTTGGTCGCAGCCCAAAACGGTCACGCAAGTGAGGAGTTTCCTTGGCCTCGCTGGTTTCTATAGGCGTTTTGTGAGAGATTTCAACACCATTGCTGCACCTCTCAACGAGCTTACAAAGAAGGATGTGCCTTTTGTTTGGGGGTACCACACAGGAAGAAGCCTTCGCGGTATTGAAAGATAAGTTGACACATGCTCCTTTACTCCAAGTTCCTGATTTTAATAAGACTTTTGAGCTTGAATGTGATGCTAGTGGAATTGGATTAGGAGGTGCGTTATTACAAGATGGCAAACCTGTTGCGTATTTTTCTGAAAAATTGAGTCGGCCTAGTCTGAATTATTCTACTTATGATAAAGAATTATATGCTCTTGTTCGGACTTTAGAGACATGGCAACATTATTTATGGCGTAAAGAATTTGTTATACATTCTGATCATGAATCTTTGAAACATATTAAAAGTCAAGCTAAACTGAATCGTAGACATGCTAGATGGGTTGAATTCATTGAGACTTTCCCTTATGTCATTAAACACAAGAAGGGCAAAGAAAATGTTATTGCTGATGCATTGTCTCGTCGCTATACTATGCTTTCACAACTTGCCTTCAAAATATTTGATTTGGAGACCATCAAATATCAATATGTACAATGTAATGCATAATTGTAAAGAAGGAAGAGCATGGAACAAGTTCGTCGTTAATGATCGATTTGTGTTCCGTGCTAACAAGCTATGCATTCCAGCTAGCTCCGTTCGTCTTTTGTTGTTGCGGGAGGCGCATGGAAGAGGATTAATGGGACACTTTAGCGTGAAGAAGATGGAGGACATACTGGCTACACATTTCTTTTGGCCAAAGATGAGACGGGATGTTGAGCGTTTTGTTGCTCGCTGCACTACATGTCAAAAAGCTAAGTTACGACTCAATCCTCATGGTTTATATATGCCTTTGTCTGTACCTAGTATTCCTTGGGAGGATATATCTATGGACTTTGTTTTATGTTTACCTTGAACAAAGAAGGGGAGGGATAGTATATTTGGTGTCGTGGATAGATTCTCGAAAATGGCACACTTGATACCATGTCATAAAAGCGATGATCCTGTTAATGTTGCTAATGTGTTCTTTCGTGAAATTATTCGCTTGCATGGTGTGACAAATACTATTGTTTCAGATCGTGATACTAAATTTCTTAGACACTTTTGGAGATGTTTATGGGCTAAGTTGGGGACGAAAATGCTTTTTAGTACTACTTGTCACCCCCAAACTGATGGTCAAACTGAAGTAGTGAATAGAACATTGTCTACTATGCTTAGGGCTGTTTTGAAGAATAATAAGAAAATGTGGGAAGAATGCTTGCCTCATATTCAATTTTCTTATAACCGTTCATTGCATTCTACTACTAAGATGTGCCATTTTGAAATTGTGTATGGTTTCCTACCTCGTGCACCTATTGATGTGTTTCCTCTTCCATCTTCGGAGAAGGTTAATTTTGATGCTAAACAATGTGCTGAATTGATCTTAAAAATGCATGAGTTAACTAAGGAAAACATTGATCGTATGAATGCTAAATATAAACTTGCTAGAGATAAGGGTAGAGAACATGTTGTGTTTGCACCTGGAGATATTGGTTGGTTATATTTGCGTAAGGATAGATTTACTGATTTGTGCAAATCAAAGCTAATGCCACGTGCTGATGGTCATTTCAAGGTGTTAGAGAAAATAAATGATAATGCATATAAACTTGAGCTGCCTACAGATTTTCGGGTTAGTCCCACTTTTAACATTGCGGATTTGAAGCCTTATTTGGGTGAGGAAGATGAGCTTCCGTCGAGGACGACTTCATTTCAAGATGGGGAGGATGATGGGGACATCAATACCATTGTTACACACACAGCCCCTACTGCTACATATACTGGACCAATCACTAGAGCTCACGCACGCCAATTAATTATCAGGTACTTTCGTTTCTTGTTAATGATTCTAATGTTCATGATAATATGATGCTGGCTAAATTAGATACATTTGTTTTGCTTGCAAATGAAGGGCCTGGCATGGATAAGAGAGATGGACACTGGAGCAAGACCAAGCATGGAGATGATGGCATGCGCATGGGGAACAAGAACGGAGTTACAAGTGATGATTTCAGGACTTTGAAGCCACCATAATGAGTGCATGAAGCCTTGGACGAAATATACAAGATGCCACTTCATAAATTTCATCCAGAGACTATTATAGGTGTTGCGTCACCATATTATTGGGCCAGGCCCATGTAATTTCGAAATACTTGAGTATAGACTGTTTTTAGAGTCTGTAAGTGTGGGGAAACAAGAGATAGGGTTGGTTTCGTACCCCTCCTCCAACGGCCACGAAATTCCCCCCTCTTCCTCCATACATACAACCCTTAGGGCACCGTTTAGACTTTGGGTTTGGTTTAGATTAAAAGTTTGCCATAGCTGCAACTTCGTGTACTTCGTTTGTGTTCAACGACCAGACAAAGGCGTCACAGAACCCCACCTTCATTAATAAAGCTTTCCTCTTATATTCGCAATATCCATATTGCAATCTCAGTTTCTTGCTTGTTCTTCATTTGCTTGCAGGAAACAGACCCTTGTGGTCCGGTTGATCGTGCTCTGGCGTGATCAATAACATCTCGGAGTTGGTTTAGCGATTGCTAAGGCGCGACATCCTCGTACGTTCGTAGTCGGATCGTCAAAGTCTACTCCACCATAAACGATGACCACCATCTCATCGAAAGATGGGACACCTTTGCCTCTATCACCCCCTACGTGTATGACCGTTCCCGAGTCTCACTTGTACTCATCTCTATTTTCTTGCATGACACGTAGAGAGGATGCACATGGAGGAATTTTGTTACTGCATGTTGTTACGTTGTAGTACTAGTACCTACTCCCTCCTTCCGGTTCACTAATGGTACTCCCTCCGTCCTGGCTTATTGGTCCCCTTTGTACTCAATTCATGGGCTCGTTTTCCTCAAGAAATCGTCTTTACCAACGTATTAATATCGGGAATGCATGAGTGAACAACGAATGATTAAACCTTGCATGCAACATTTTTACAAAGCATTGACTTATGAACATGTGAATGTGAGGGACTACAACCTCGTGCATGCATGCAACAGTCACACGTACACATGGATGCGAAAATGGGCGTGATGCGCTAATGCATGCATGTCCGAGCACACAATGGAACACACACGGTCACGCTCAAGTGCTCAACCTACACGTGCATGCACACACATACTCAGCCAGGGTGAGCTAGTGACCGTATAAACACCGGAAAATGTATATATTGAGCGCAATAAGCGTATTATGAAGTCCACTGACCGGATTTTTACAATATACAGTGACAGACAGTGTATTAATCTCGTTTTAAATTAAGTCATATTAACCGGAAAGGAGGCAAGTATGGACTAGCATTTTTTTGCTGTGTCCCGTCAACTTACCGAACGAGGAGAAGCTTGCAGGACTGGAGAAGCTTGCGCGCGGTGGCTCCCAGGACAAGGAGAAACTTTTGACTAGTGCAAGCTCTCCCTCGCTCAGGGGGTGGACCTGCAACAGTTAATTCGCTGTCAGATTGCCAGAAGCATACACTGTACTAGTACCATTATTGTTCGACTTCCTGAAGAGGCGAACAACCAAGCGCAAAGTTTACTAGTACTAGTACTACTACTATAGAGGTATGTACTACTACTAGGAACCGGATGGAGGAGCGTCTGCACTCTTATTTTATTTTAAAATGTGATAAAGCAATCTTCAACACATTTGGTTCTCTTCGAGGGTTCTCGCATGTGATAATGGAAGTTGATTGCATGGAATACTCGCCACAATTCTCGCTTAATTTTGGCTCATATCCTATTACAAATCGGAGCGCGCGGTAATATTTTCTCTTTTTTGTTATTCATTATGTAAACAAGTCAGCAAACCTTGCGGCGTATCTTTGTGCGAACCATGCTTGCTGCACTTTGAATGTGACCGAGAGCTGGCATGATGAAACACCTTGCTTCCTTCTTCTTTTTTTGGGGGTACCCCGCTTCCTAGTGACCAGTCTCTTGGCTGATCAACCTAAGAATGCTTATATATGAACAAATCTCTCTCATTTACCCACAAAAAAGATTAAGCCATATTAACCGGAAAGGAGGGAGTATGGACTAGCACTACTTTTTGGTGTGTCCCGTCAACTCGTAGAACGAAGATAAGCTTGCAGGACAAGGTGAAGCTCGCTTATGCCCACTCCGTCTACCTCAAGCCTGGTGCCTCGCAGGACGAGGAGAAGCTTTTGACTAATGCAACCTACCCTCGCCCAGGCGGTGGACATGCAATAGTTCATTCGGTGTCAGATTGCCCGAGGCATACACTGTAGTACCATCATTGTTCGACTTCATGAAGAGGCGAAGAGCCAAGCGCAAGGTTTAGTAGTACGAGTAGTACTACTACTAGAACGGCATGGTGGAGCGTCTGTACTATTATTTTATTTTAATCTCTGATAAAGTACACATTTATTCAGGAGAATTGCAGAAAACGGCAGCCCAATAGTTGTATTAAAAACATCGAACATGTAATGATGATATCGATCAACCATGCTCGAATATATCTTGGCCTCCGTGCGAGGCCGTCTGCGTGTTCTCGTTCCTCGTCTCTCTCAAGGAACGGCGGGTTGGCCATCTTGCCGTCAATTGAGATCGGTTGGCACACTCCGATCCCACATGTTAGTGATATGCCAAGAGGAAGTGCATTGACCGACTGGCCATACGCGTACTTGGTGTTGCACCTTCATACTACTCCTCCCTCCGTCACAGTTTACAGGGCGCGCTTCATTCTGATGCATTTCTCTCCATGCATATCCACCACCAGAGAGACTTTAGATGCATTTGGTTTAATACTCAATTAATTAGGGCGTGGTAACCGCAATCAAGTCCACAATTTTCTCTTGATGTACTACGTGTGTACGCGGAGTGGAGTAAGTGCAGGCATGTGTGTACCCGGGGTGGAAGCACTGCATGCATGTGTGTACGCATTATTTCCTCTAGTAATAGACGCCGTGCTATAACTAGCAATGCTATTTTTCAGGCCGATCGCTAGTCGCCTTGGTCCCAGAGATTGTTTTTTTTGAAGTGCGCTCTATAAACAGTGACGGAGGGAGTAGTTTGAGCGGATTCAAAGAAGAGTGTATTGATGGTTGCTTCTTCCGAGCAACTTATAGTGGGAAAGGTGGGGCTTATGATTTGACTGCTCATTACTCACTATTAGTGCGGCGCAACGACCGGGCTGAGTCTCCCATGCGGTTGTGCACTACTCCCTCCGTTCTTAAATGTACTACAGAGTATTTGTCTTTCTAGAGATTTCAAAAAATGACTACATACGAAGCAAAATGAGTGAATATACACTCTAAAATATGTCCATTTGAAATTTGTAAAAATACAAATATTTAGGAACGGAGGAAGTATAATTTTGTGCATGGCACATGGACCCGGATGCTGAAGAGGCTTCTGGCAATGCTGTTAAGCTTCCGGCATTTGTTTACATAATTGACATACTATACAAATCATTTTCTAGCGACAAGAAATTGTACAATGCTCCGAGCTTTCAGCTTTTGTTTCGTGTGTCTTGCCATCCATGCTCTTTCGGAAAAAATAAAAAACTAACTTCCTTGCTAATGCATCTCAATGATTAGCAGATCAGAGCTAATGTTTACATCACAACTAAAGACAAAGTTGTGAGAAGGTGTTAAATTAAAATTGATCCATGCTTTCATTAGTAGCAACTTCCCCCCGGCTCTGTCTAAATCAACAAGGCATGTTGGGAAAAAAGTAGCTGTCTGGAGCATGCAACATTCCGATCATTTTGTGCAGTTCCACTAAAATAGAGTTGAGCGTCCCTGTTCCAAAGATATTAAGTGTGATTACAATAATAGAGGACTGTTGAAGATACAATAAACACACAAATAGAAGTCGGTCACCTTTGCAGTCTCTCTTAAGACTAACTAGTTGGAGAAGATTAAGCAAATAGTTTGAGAAGATTAGGCTCGGAGTTGGATTAGGGGGATAGAGCAAAACCAATCTCCCTTTGTGCAGTCGCACTGAAATGTAGAGACGTTGCCCGTGTGACATTTTAGTACAACTGAACAAAACACTCTTAAGAAAAAAGTGATTTGTGTAGTTCACCAAAAGGTCACAATAGCAACGTGGTGAAATGGATAGCCCGGTTTGCAAAAAAGAGGTAGAAAGGAAACAATTACTGGCCAATTACAGTTGATGACACATACGACGACAAAAAAGAAGAATATTCCTTGTCCTAAAGGAAGATAACAACACTGTTGCGTTTGTCTAAAACAGTGTGAGGACGAGATTGCAATATGGAAAGTACGCCGGACGAGCTACATTTTGGGCAAAGAACAATGGAAGATCCACATGTAAGATTTTCCACATGTAGCGACGTGGAAAGACGGGCAATGGAGCAAGGCCGGAGGGGATACCTGGGGTTTGTCGGGATGTAACAAGGAGAGCGGCGGTGCGTGGGATCTGCCCATACTGCGGCAGCGAGCAGGTGGTGTAGGCCCTACCGCACCGGAGCTTGGTCAGAGAGAACGGCGGGTACCGCAGATCGAACGGAGAAACGATGCACATCCTCCCTTTCCGCCGGCGGACGGGATGCAGCCGGATTAGTGACCAACGATGAGAGAGAGAGACCACTACCGCCTTGTGTGAGATACTATGAAGAGAGACAAACCCTGGCAGGCAGGCTCCATTGTATATAGTGGAGTGGACTACCTTTTTCTCCATAAAAATGTTTTATATTCTATGTACGTGGCATTGAGCGATATAACTTTATTTAAAAATAACGCGCCAACGCATCAAGTCGAACTTTGTTTCGTGCACGCGTGGTACACGACCTCTGTAGGTAAACATCCACTACACGCGCTCAAATTCGCACGTGGGCTGCCATTTCGTACAGAAATGAGCTCCACCGTGTATCCACGCGGGTGTGACTGGGCACGAAGCGTGAGTACGTACACCTATTCTCTTCGTGTACGTACACCACCTAAACACGACGAGACGAGGCATGGCAACAGTGCGACCTGCCACCCCCGAATCCAGGATGAAGCGTGGCCATAGTGCGGTGTACCAAGCAGACATCCCTCACATGGCGCGGCACCGTACCCACGTGGCCCGTGACATCACCTACATCAGGAGGAGCCATGCTCCCACGATGGCTGGCCGGTATGGCCCGCAGGCGGCGGGCCCTACCTGTCGGCGAGCCCAGAAGGCGGCGATGCCCCATCAGGCGGCCCCTCCCCCCTCAGAGTCTGAGCGCCATTAGTCAGATGAGACAGGGTGTGTCTACAGTGAGCGCCTGCCAGGCAGCGGGACTATAGCCACGCTAGCCCCGACAAAGCCTTCGTCATCAGGAGCAAGGCTACAGTATAAAGCGGTCGGCATGGCCCGCAGGCAGCGGGCTCTACCTGTCGGCCGAGCCCCCGGGAGCCGGTGGGACCCACCAAGCGGCAGTCCCAGGAGCCAGTGGGACCCACCAAGCGGCAGTCCCAGCAGCCGGCGGAGAAGTCGGCGTCCAAAGACACTGATGGCCGGGTCCTACACCCGACCAGATTACCGTTGTACCCCTGAGGATAGGCCTATATAAATCCCTAGGCCACCCCATGCAAGGGGTTCAGACCTTTGTTCACAGCCCTAGAGAGCACACACACACATAGAGAGAGTGGAGTAGAGCTAGCCTTGCTCTTCTCCTTCCTCTAGCCGAAACAGCTCAATGAGCAAGCTTGTAGCTACCTTACTGATCATAGTCATCATGCAGAGACCCTGCAGAGTAGGACTAGGGGTGCTATCTCCACGGTGAGCCCCGAATCCGCGTAAGATTCACAGACGTATGCGGTCTCGCCGAATCCCGCTTCTTGAGCCCGGCGACGTACTATTGTCCCCATCCATGATAAGCCACCCCTGGCATATGTCGCTAGATCCCGACACTCATTACCTTCAGCACACTTGCTCTGACAGCAAAGAACGTAGCGAATATAATCTCCGGTAAGGTGCATCGGTAGGAGTTCAAAGTAATTTCTGAGAGATACAGATCTAGGCATTCGACGTGATTGTTATATTGTATCCACCACTGGGCCTAATCTTATCTGCAAAAGAAGAAAACATGTTAGTGCCTACATGCAATTTTGAACACTACTACAAGCCTATTTGGTTTGCAAGATTTGTAAAATGCACTAACATGCCATCTTGGATCTGACATGATAAACATGGGCATTTGATTACATTCTAGGAAAATGTAGCCTTCTTCACAAGAGGTTGGAGCGGATGAAAAGTTCCCTAAGAAAACTAGTATAGATGAATCCAAAGGAGAAATGCTTATGGATTGTAACCATATGGATCAAGCAACCAATATGGGGGACATGTATGTACTGAAATCATCCAAAAGGATCCTTCAGAAATCGTAGTACATTCTCATTATAAACTTGGAAAAAGGTGTCACAAATTGAATTCCCTTATGGTCAACATTAAACAGGAAAGCAACATCACCTTGATATATAGCTTCTCCAGGCACGGAAAGCAGCTCAGGAAACTGACAACTTGCTCCAGGTTGGGGCCGATAGATTCTAATGCCAAGACCTTCACTGTGTGCATTTTCGGGGACAAGCTTGTCGGAATCATTTTCTGGATGACAAACGAACAAACATCTTCAAAATTAGAAATAATGTTAATTTGTAGAAGGAGAGGTAGAAGGCGGCTGTTGTACCTGAATGGGTGTGGATCCAATAACAAGTTCGGAGTATTTGTCAGACGAGTAGCCCACCATTGTCAATTTCGGCATAGAAATGACATTGATTCTTGTTGGACCTTCTTGATCAACTACAAGTAATATCTCAAGGGTAGGTGTGTCATCAGTGACCATACCGTGGTACACATCTTGTGATGTCTTCCTGCCGCACTAGCAACACACATATATTGTCCGGAGACTCATTGAGGTGATGTGGAAGCTGCTCAACCCATTGATCGCCTGAAGACGAGGATACTCGAGTGCAGTACGGCCATAGAGCAGGAGCTCCATCTCACCGTTTCGGAGGCAGACATCGACGAGCTCGAGGTTCTTCAGTCGTGGTAGAATAAGAGCGGGTCCGTCATTAAGGGGGGATGGCAGTGCCTGAACTTGGCAACACGCAGCATGGGCGCGAGGCGGAGCGCAGATGTTGGTAGCGAGCGCATATGCGCATCATCAAAAATGAGCTCCTCGAGCTGATCTAGGGCGGGGTATTGGAACCAGTCGTCAAGCTTGGCTCGGTCCTTGCCCATTCTAAGTCCTCTCGTTGGGCCAAGGTGACTGCCGAGGATCCTGGAGAACACATCCAAGCTTTTGCGATAGCCATGGCAGTGCTCGTGGGTATCGATGAGGTCAAGAGGGGTGAAGTTCCATAGGGAGCGCCAGCGCGGGGTAGGATGGTTGTCTGCACCCCATATTTGTTCGGGAGGAGGGAGATGATGACTGTCAACATATCATCGGGGAGGTTGCTGATGAAGTCTAGGCCTGCTGGAGTCGCTTACGGTTCTTGCTTGCCCCGCCTCCGCTTGTTGGCAGCCCCGTTCTCCACCTCTGGACGCTCCTTGTTAGCAGCGCTTTTTGATAGAAGTGGGAGTACAGGGAATATTTAGCTAAAACAGGGCAATAGAAAAGTGTATTGGTAACTAGAAGTTATTAGGTAGGAATACAGTAAGAACATGGAATAACAATTGCTTGCTTAAATACTACACAATTCATTTGATCTTGCTGGGTAAGTCAACATGCAGATAGTTGAAAAGAAAACTTACTTCGAACAAAGTCTGGACGGATGATTTCGTCGGGGAAGTTAGCATACATTTCATGACCAGGCCCTTTTATGTGCACTACAATTATAGTACCATCTTTCAGTACATAAAACTTAGAAATTTATTTCCAAAGGCCAGTGCTAAAATAGGAGTCACCACGTTCATCAAGTCTTATAGTAGCAACGATTGTAAATCAATGGTTTGTGTTCAGTATGACATCCCTGCAGTCTTGATTTATGTAAAGGGAAAGATTGTGCACTACAGATTATGTTGCATAGCAAGGGACGCGCTGTAGAAAATTGTAGGATTGTTAAAGAAAATATGGTAACATGCAAACATGGTCCCAAATTGAAAGAATTGTACAACAGTTGAAATCAAAAGACAAAAATCTATAATTAAACAGAGAGGGTAAACATGATGTCATGGAAATATGACACTAATCGAAAGAACAATACATCATTAATGTGCCTAATATAGAAAAAAGAGCGGGAAAATACCCTATGACGTATATGGTGCATGTAGCAATATTTAGAATATCTTCAGGAAAGGAGGCCATGCCAACCGATTTAGGGTGAGATTAAACATATCGAGCGCATCCTCAAGTCATTTGGTACGGTGAGATGGAATGTCTAGCGGAGGCCGCAAAGTCCTGATGTGTCCGCGCACTCTACACTCTATGAATGGAAGAAAACCCTCAAATCAACTCAAATAAAAAGGAATTCACGGTGATTTCGGCAGATTCCCCTTAAAGGAGGCAGATGAACTGGGATAAGAGATGAGATAATATCTCATTAAATTAGTTACCTTGTTGTTCATGAGAAAGAACCCTCAATACGGCAGATTCCCCAACCGAGCAGAGCTGGGTCGATCGCGAGCAGCGTCGAGAAAGTCAATGGTGATAGGTGGCGACAAGCGGAAGTGGCGAAATACAGTGAGCTTTGCCGGCAGCCTGACAGCGGCGGCAGGCGTCGAGCTAAGTGGTTACCGCCGTGATAGGCGGTGCCTTGCATCAACGTGGAGAAGCTTGTGCAGGTGTGAATGGGGACCGGAGGGGGTGGCGAGCGGGGTGAGGGTTTTTGTGACATGGGGATTGTGAGGGTTTTCTTTTTTTCTTTTTTGAATTGTGTGGTGAGGGTTTTCTGTCTCACAGAGAATTTTGGAGGCAACAGGAAAAATGGAAGTCATGGCACACGGTTCCAATTTTGGGAACCGTGTGTGATTGATGTACTACCTCCATCCTGGTTTATTGGTCCCCTTTGTAATTTGTACCAAATTTTGACCAAATATTTAACTAAGAAATGTTTATGCATGTCACAAAAATTATATCATTGAACACTATGCTCAAATACCCATCCAATGATATTATTTTGTTGACCTACATTAACATTTTTTGAGTTAAATCTTTGGTCAAAATTTAACACAAATTACAAAGGCGACCAATAAACCAGGATAGAGGTAGATTCCATCAACCGAACTGATTGCATCCATATGCCACGGTTAGACATAAGTAAACACAGATTAAACAAACTAAGACATAGATAATAAGCGTACACGTACACGAGCATAGTTCAACAATAAGTACATAGTTCAACCGTCATTAAGCATACTCAAGCGTACATAGTTCGGTCCCACATCTCATCTCACGTGTCGGCATGATCCTGATGCTTCACTTAAATTTTTATGAGCTATGGACTTGCTCTAGTGCTTCACTTATATCTTTTTGAGCACGGTGTGCTTTAGTATTTTTGAAGAAATGCTCTCTTGCTTCACTTAGATTTATTTCAGAGTTAGTAAAAATTTCAAGAAATTCTCTCTTGCTTCACTTAAATTAATTTGAGAGAAATAAATATTATGCTCATGATCTTCACTTATATCTGTTTGTGCTTATCAAAAGCAACATATGAAAATTAGTTCCGAAGTGATAGATATCCAAGAAGGATATAATAAAAACTTTCATGAAGATCATTGAACAAAATAAACTTGATTCTTAGCAATAGTTTTGAGATATGATGATGTGATATGTGAGTCATCTTGATGAGTAATTATGCTTTATTAAGAATATTGGTGTTAAGGTTTGTGATTCCTTATGCAAGCACGAATGTCAATAATTATGCAATGAAATTATATCCTACTTGTGGTGCATTATTCGGTGTTAATTGTGCTTCACGCTCACTTATGAGATTATTCGTTTCTTCGTTGGTCGCTTCTCAATCTTTTGCTAGCCTTCATTTTGCACTAAGTATGATTACTACTTGTGCATCCAAAAACCTTTAAACCAGTTTTGCCACATGACTCCACTATCTACCTATATGTGGTATTATTTTGCCATTCTAAGCAAATTTGTATGTGCCATCTCTAATTTTCAAAATAAACTTCTCTTTTGTGTGTTCGTACCGCTCGCGGAGCGGTGAGGGGTGGCTAATATTTTCCATGCTAGATGTGTCATTCTCACGATGAGTGTTTATTCACTTGACATTGCACCAGAGTAAGGCAAAGGTATTAGGGATGCCCAGTCCCGAAATGAAAAATGAATTTACTTTATGTTGTCAAATAATAAATTCCTTGGAAAGTGTTGGTATGGAAGGCACCCGTGGATACGGTTAGCCATGGAAAGTGAAAGTATGGTTGAAAAAGGAATACACTTTATTTTCTGTGTGGGAACCGCCTATGTTATATCTAGCATGGAAAGTGATGGGAACTCTAAGTCGTTTTCGTTGGTGGGAAGGACACACCTCCCAAAATGTATTTACCTCTAAGGTATTCGCTTTGAGCTCTGGAACCTCTACAAATCCCTACTTCCCTCTGCGAAGGGCCTTTCTTTTACTTTATGCAATTTTTATTTTGAATTTGAGTCTCCATCTTCTCTTATAAAGCACCAACTACGAGGCACTATGATCGTACTTGAGAATTGTGTGTAGTTAATATGTGAGTGTGTTTCATTAATGGATCAATGATTGAGCATGATGGGCTAGGGATAGCTTATTTTAGCATTGATATTTTGAAAGACATGGTTGCTTGTTGATACGCTTGAGTATTTAAGTTGTCATGTCAAAACTAGACAATTGCTTTGAACAATATAAAAGTTTAAATGTCCATGCTATAAATAAAAGAAATATGAGATGACATGTTAGGCAGCATTCCACATCAAAAAATTTGTTTTTATCACTTACCTACTTGAGGACGAGCAGGAGTTAAGCTTGGGGTGCTGATACGTCTCCAACGTATCTATAATTTTTTATTGTTCCATGCTGTTATATTATCAATCTTGGATGTTTTATAATCATTTTATATCATTTTTTGGTACTAACCTATTGACATCGTGCCAAGTGCCAGTTGCTATTTTCTGCATGTTTTTTACATCGCGGGAAATCAATACCAAACGGATTCCAAATGCAATGAAACTTCATGGAGATTTTTTATGGACCAGAAGACAGCCAATGGGCCAAGGCAGCGCCTGGGGGGTGCTCCAAGGGGAGCACAAACCACTAGGGCACGCCAGGAGGTCCAGACGCGCCCTGGTTGGTTGTGCCCACCTTGGGTGCCCCCCGGACCGCCTCTTTGCTCTATCAATACCCCAATATTCCAGAAACCCTAGGGGAGTCGACAAAAATCAATTCCAGCCGCCGCAGAGTCCGGAACCACCAGATCCAATCTAGACACCTTCACGGAGGGGTTCACCACTTCCATTGGTGCCTCTCCGATGATGCGTGAGTAGTTCTTTGCATACCTTCGGGTCCATAGTTAGTAGCTAGATGGCTTCCTCTCTCTCGTTTGATTCTCAATATGATGGTCTCTTGGAGATCCATAGGATGTAACTCTTTTTGTGGCGTGTTTGTTGGGATCGGATGAACTTTGAGTTTATGATCAGATCTGTCTTTTTATCCATGAAAGTTATTTGAATCATCTTTGTTCTCTTATATGCATGATTGCTTATAGCCTCGTATTTCTTCTCCGTTATTTGGGTTTTGTTTGGCCAACTTGATCTATTTATCTTGCAATGGGAAGAGGTGCTTTGTAGTGGGTTCGATCTTACGGTGCTTGATCCCAGTGACAGAAGGGGAACCGACACGTATGTATCGTTGCTACTAAGGATAAAACGATGGGGTCTGTCTCTACATAGATATATCTTGTCTACATCATGTCATCGTTCTTATTGCATTACTCCGTTTCTCCATGAACTTAATACACTAGATGCATGCTAGATAGCGGTCGATGTGTGGAGTAATAGTAGTAGTTCCAGGCAGGAGTCGGTCTACTAATATTGGACGTGATGCCTATGTAATGATGATTGCCTGGATATCGTCATGATTATTTGAAGTTCTATCAATTCCCCAACAGTAATTTGTTTACCCACCGTTTGCCATTTTTCTCGTGAGAAGTCACTAGTGAAACCTACGGCCCCCGGGTCTCCTTCTCATATATTTGCCTTTGCGATCTATTTTATTTGCCCTTTATTTTTAGATCAATTAAACCACGAATACGAAAATACCTTGCTGCATTTTATTCTTATTTATTTTATTTGGCGTTTGATCTATCAATCCACTACAATTTAGCTCACGTCCGTTTGTCTATCTTGAGGTGCCGCTACCCGAAACGGATTGACAACCCCTTTTACACGTCGGGTTGCGAGTATTTGTTATTTTTATGAAGGGGCTGTTTACGTTTTCTTGCTTGGTTCTCCTACTGGTTCGCTAACCTCGGTCTCATAACTGAGGGAAATACCTACCGTCGTTGTGCTGCATGATGCCTTCCTGTTTGGGGAAATACCGACGTAGCTTCAGGCCGCATCAGCGTGTCGGTGCAACAAACCTTGGGTCCGTTGCACAGACTGTGCACAGGAACGGGAGCATGATTCCAGCACCAAGGTGAGGCCAAAGCACAAGAGATCAGATCTTCAAGGAACCAACGTGCAGCTCAGGAGGACCAAGACTAAGACAGAGAAGTAAGATACTGCCAAGAGAGAAGCCTCCCTTGCCGGGCAGGCGAGCCTAGCGAGGACGGGGTTACCACCGAAAGAAAACCTTGAAGACGCCCCGGCAGGGCCTGCCGTGACTCGCGAGGACAGAACCACCTCACCACCCCACCTCACCACGACACACGTCGTTGATAGGTGCGGTGTCAAGCCGCAAAGTGGCTAAGTGGCAGCCATTTGCCACATGGCGGCCACTTTGTACAAGAAATGCGTACATGCGACACCCGTCCCGCGATGTGTCCAGCGAGCAGATGTGAAGCTGGCCCTGCCGGGCAAGCTGCGATGTGACGTTGAGCGGTGCATTTAATGCACTCTGTCAGCCTGTAGAGTTAGGTATGATAGCACTATTTGGTATCTTCTCAGTGTACAATGACTGATTTGCCACTGTGGTGAGCCCTTTGTCTATAAAAGGAGGCCCAAGGCAACCGTAGAAATGGTTGGAACCTTGGTTGGCGAATCCAGTCCCTCACATATTCATACGCGCGTAGCCGTTCTGCCTCAAGGCAACCCTGCCGGGCAAGCGTGCTGCGCATACCACCATCTTTCCACCATGAATCCACCAAAGCAGGAGTAGGGTTTTACGCCTCACAGCGGCCCGAACCTGGGTAAAACTGCCTGTGTGATCTCTGTCGTGCTGTCTCACGCTCCTCTGCTGTTTGTGCAATGTGCCATCCCCCCGCCGAACCAATAAGGGACTCTTGGCCTCATAGGTGGCCGTCGTTTCCCGCAACATCTTTGGCGCGCCAGGTAGGGGGATCGCTTGCACGAACATGAAAGCGTGAACAACGCGTCATCTACATCGCCGTCTTTATCATCTTGCGGCTTCATTGACTATGGCGCCCAAGAAAAAGCCCGGTGCTATAGCTCACCCGTCAGCCTCGAAGGATCCACCACCCACGGCCACCGACGCCACGGGATGTGCAGAGGCTCACGAGGATGTGGGCGCTGCGCGAGACGCGGTTGACACAGGCGGCATCATCACCACGTCCGCCGGGGCCGAAACAGGAGTGGGAGGCACTAGAGGAGAGCAGCATCAGCATCATCCAGGCGGCCATGCTCCACGAGGTACGAGCAAAGGGGTTATTTCATCTGTACCTCTTCCCCACGCCCAAGGGCACAACCATAGTGGTGACACCCGACCTGGGGCGAATCGCCGCCCTCCGATTGCCCCCGCTACGGGCACGACCACAGGCCGTGCGCCACCCCTGGGACGGGTCGACCCAGCCGCTCTGCCCAACGGAACAGCTGGTCCTCAAGCGTGTTTGCCCTGACACCGTTCCATCCAAGTGGCCGGCTCACAACAGCGAGGGTGCGACGCCGTCACCACCAGCACCATCAGAAGCCGGGTGACGGTGCAGTCTACATCATCATCACCGATGCCGAGCACCGCTATGGAGGCCATGGCACGTGCCCAGCTGCTGTTGAGGTTTGCCCCAGAGGCCGATCAGATGGATGAATGGAGAGCCACCATTCAGAGTCTGATTGGCTCCGCCAAAGCTGGGGGCTCACAGTGGGCTGGTCCGTCGCGGCCTCCCCAAGCAACGACAACGGCTAGCACTGCTGGTCGTATGGAAGGAGCCACCCCCACGGTGCAGTCCCCACCGCGGCAACCAGCGCGGGTGCGGCAGAATCAGGAACCCTATGACGTCTTGATGGCCTCTTCCGACACACGAGCACGTCCAAGTCAATGGCGAGCCCCGGAGGACAAGCGGAGGGGAGACGCGCGCGTCCACTACTAGGGAAATGCCTTTACACAGGATCTTAGTAGTAGTGCTTTTTATAAGAAACCGCTGTTACTACTTATCAGTAGCGCTTGGGCAATATAAGCGCTACTACTATGCACTTACCAGTAGCGCTTGTACGTAGAAAGTGCTACTGCTATTGTACGTAGCAGTAGCGCTCAACATACAAGCGCTACTACTACGGGCACCTTATCCATGCTCTCGCCCGCGCTCGACCTCACTCTCCCCCTCGCACACTCTCACTCGCGCGCCTCCGCCGCGCGCCGGCGTCCCCCGCGTCGGTCTTCTCCCGTCGCCCGTGCTGGCTCTCCTCCCCCGCCGGCCACCCTCCACCGCACCATCCTCCTCCCCCGCAGGCCGACCTCCCGCGCCGGCCCACCTCCCCTGCCCCCCCCATGATGGCCGTCCTCCACCAAGAGGTACTCCTTCTCCCTCCTCCCTAGTTAATTTTGAACCCTAGCTAGTTGAAAATTTTAGGTTAAATCTTAGAATAATGTAGTAGGTTATGATCTTAGGTTTTTAATCTTAGGTGTTTAGTTTTAGAATAATGTAGTATGAACCCTAGCTAGTTATGATTGAACCATGTACAAAATGCAAGTTTTTAATTAAATGTAGTTAATATAATTTAGGTATTTTAGGTGTTTAATCTTAGAATAATGTAGTATGAACCATAGTTTTGATCTAGCCATGTTCAACATGTCACATTTGTTATTATTTTTTTAGTTAAAACAACTATTCTCGCATAGACATCGATGATGCATATCCCGCATCATCGTCGTCGACTCGGCGGAGGAGGCCTCCTTGATCAGAGGGGCCATGTCCGGGACTGGTCTCCGCCGGGCTACTACTGGGAGGTGCTACCTTCCAGGGGACGCAGCTTGGTCAGGAGCCAGCCCGTTGTTGACCCGAACCTTCTTTGGTGGCGGTCGCGTGGGCTAGTGATGGTGTGGAGGCTTGTTGGAGGGCAGGTTCTTCAAGGATCTCACAGGAGCTATGATCCTGTGATGGTTCCTTCTCTTTGGGTGTCCACCGCCCGCGTTGATACCCGTCGTTCGCTAGGGTTTTAGCTATATTAGTGATGTTATATGTATGATACTATTCAAGATGTATTAGTGATAATATTCAATGATGTATGGACGCAAGAGATGATTTAGTTTTGCTTATTGAATGCATGCTAATTTGAATACTAATTTATTTAATGATTTGGTTTTGCTTATTGAATGCTCAAATTGGAGAACTACTCCTATTTTGAATGCTCAAATTGGAGAGCACCATGCAAGGCGTATGCATTTGATTAGTTGATAGCTTATAGGGTTTTTGTTTTTGCAGAAATCAAGGAGCCCCTCCATCATCCCCGCCGTCGTCCCTGTCACCGACCCCTCCAACCTCGAGGTGAGACCATCCAAATCTCCATGTCAATATGGGTCCTATAGATATTTTGAAATGTTTTTGGTCATATTTTCAACCATTGAAATGATGTAGATATAAACATGTATATCTTGTGTAGCTATAATAGGATATGTGCTTGACCAAGTGGCCGGCCATGTTTGGTAACACCTCCGAGTCGCCTATGTTTTGCCGGAGTGTTGATTAATTTCCGTTTTGGCAAATTTCAGGCGCTCGATATGTCCTTTTTTAGCAAAGGTCATGCCGGATTTTTCCGTGAAGTTTGGCATGACTTGTGCTAGAATATGTAGGAAATATCAAGTGGCCTGGATTTTCTAGAAAGATAATTAAACGACATTTCGGGTTGACTTTAAGTCTATCGAGGCACCATATATGAGAGAAGAAGAATCTCGATTGTTGTCGTGGGGGTCGTTTTTCCTTCTTCTCCTTGTGCTAGACCTTTGTTATGTACTAGGGGAAGGAGGAATAACGACCATCACCGACGTTCGAAAAATCAGTGAGGGAGTGTGTCCACAATAAATGAGAGAGGATGAAGAATCCCGACTGTTGTCGTGGGGGTCGTTTCTCCATCTTCCCCTTGTGCTAGACCTTTGTTATGAACTAGGGGAAGGAGGAGCAACGACCATCACCGACGGTCGCAAATGTCAGAGAGGAATCAGTGAGGGAGAGTCTCCACCATATATGAGAGGACAAAAAATCCCGACTGTTGTCGTGGGGGTCGCTTCTCCTTCGTTGCTGTGTGCTAGACATTTTGGTGTAATGCACTCGGGGACGAAAGGAGAAGCGATCATCACCAATGGTCAAATGTATACACCACGTGAGCTGAGAGTTTTCAAGAAAAGACTCTACAGACCGATAGTCAACCTGTGATGACTAATAATTATCTAATTTAGTTTTTGTAGTCCATATATTTAATTGTACAAGTTCAATCTTTGAATTATGAACCTAGGAAATGTCATCGTCGGATGACGAAAGTCTCCCGGGGGAGTGCGATTGGTGCGGCGACGATCGGGGTCTGTGCGACAGGCCTCACATGGACGAAGGTCGGTGCTTCACCATTACGCTCCAGGATACCTTCGATGTTGAAACGGTACGCAACGTTGACAAGTGTTTTTTTTCGTAATTAAGCACAACTTCTGCTACTTCAACGTGTAATTTTTGTCTTTTACAATTCGACTAGCTTATCCCATGCCATTCAAGACGCTATGTCTTGGAGAGGATGGATTTTGAAGATCATGAAAGTATGGAAACAAAGATAATTCACCTAAGGACCCATCATGGTATGGATTTTGATGTAAATCTACACAATTCCGAGAGCGTATCCCATTCTGGTTACCCGAATTGGGAAGCACTTTGCAAGATGTATGATTTTCATGAGGGTATGCTTGTCACCATGGATCTTGGTGATCCTGGCATTACCCAAGACAATATGGACTTTTGGGTCCTTGTTGATACACTTCCAATTCTACCGTTATGTGAGTTTCTCAAACATAGTTATTAAGTAATTTATATTGTTTATTTCATAATAGTTGACAACTTATTTCCATTGATAGCTTATTTTCATTCTTCAACTAATGTGCGGAAGATGGTAGACAGAACCTACTACACCAATGGCTCATAATTAACTTATTAGGAGAAAAATCATCTAATCACATTTATTACTGATCTTGAGAATTGGAATAACTATTATCAAACTCCTCCACATTATGGTTAATAGGTGCCCACTAGTGCACGTGTTGAACTACGATAACATCCGTGGAGATGTCATGGTAAGATTTTTACTATTACGACATCCGTGCAACTTTTGCATAAATTCTTCTAAAACTCTACTAATTGCTAACTACGAAGTTATTACTATGTTTTTCAACAGAAAGTCCCGAAGGATTGTGTGCCTCATCTGATGTTTCCGAATGGTTGCCTTGATGTTATGAACTTACGACCAGGTCAGCCTACGCATCACTGCTATTCATACCAGATTTCTAAAACTGATGAAGACATGACAAACAAAGATTGGAAAAAATGTATGTTCAATCGTAGGGAGCTATTTGTAAGCAACATTGTGGGAAGGGCAAGAATTGGAGACAGGATAATATCCATTCTCCATAATGGAGAGTCAGGGCCTTTCTTGTTTTATGCTATTTTACCTTAGAGAGGGTATTTAGGTCCTAGCTAGTACGCATGATCGTGTGCTAAGAACAATTAAGTAGGGTTGGTTAGATGACTATGATGATGATGATTATGACTTGTTATTATGATAACGAGTAGAAGTTGTATGATCGATGATGATGAGTAGGACTTGTTGTTATGATACCAATGATGAGTTATTTATTATTATGATCGATGATGGATGATGCTAAGTTGTTATATGAGTATGATGAGTTATTATATATATAAGTAGGTGAAATGAACATGGATTAGATTCAAGTGGAGGCAACATGTGGTGCACATCGGAAGTACTAACAATCCAGACTAGATCATGTTTGGACCAGTACTACTTTCGAGATGCACCACATGTTGCCTCCACTTGAATCTAATCCACGTACATTTCACCCACTGTTATATATAATAACTAATCATGGTCATAAAATCATATGATGAAAATACTGTATATAAAACCTACAATGAAAATAAGCTGTAGTTTCAAAAATACAGGAAAAGTTAGCAGCAACGCTTTTCAGAAGAAAAGCTACTGCTACTTACTATTATCAGTAGCGCTTTCCTAAACAAAGTGCTACTGCTAACTAGGTATAGCAGTAGCGCTCGCTTTCCAGCGCTACGGCTACTAGTTAGCTGTAGCGCCTTAGTGGTAGCGCTACTACTAGCTATAGAACAAGCACTACTACTAGCGTTTTCCCTAGTAGTGGTCGTCATCGAACAACGCCGCGACGGCCTCCGCCAGGCCAATGGCTGCGATGGCCCCAACATCGACGAGCCCGCGCTTGAGGATAGCGGGTGCCTGCCTTTCGAGGTTGGGTGTCCTGCCTTTACTCATGAGCTGCGGCAAGTCCGTTGGCCATCCGCTCGTACGTTCAAGCCAGAGATACCAGAGAAGTATGCTGGAAGGCTGAACCCGACATAGTTCTTGAGCATCTACACTATCGCTGTTCAGGCTGCCGGAGGGAGAGATGAGAAGGTGTTTGCCAACTACTTCCCTTTGGAACTCAAGTCCAATATGAGGTCTTGGGTGATGCACCTGCCGGAGAACTCTATTTCGTCATGGGCTAACCTATGTCATGAGTTCATTGGCGCCTTCACCGGCAGCCATCAAGAACCAGGACGGGTCAGCGATTTACATCTTCTCCAACAGAAAGAAGAAGAAACCCTTTGCAAGTATTTGCAGAGATTCAGCAGAGACCACAGGAATATCCCGAATATCCATCCAGTGGCTGTGATAGCTGCCTTCCGGTCCAACGTGCGCAAACGCATGATTCATTCCAAGATGAATGTGCAGTCGCCCAAAATTGTGAAGGAGCTTTACACTTTGGTGGACAAGTGTGCTCGGATGGAGGAAGGAAGGAAACTCCCTGGAGAAGAAGATTGCATCAACCTTGACTCAGAGGACGATGATGAATCCACCAGTCAGAAGAAGAGCAAGAAGCGCAACAAGAGGCGCAAGGACAAGGTAGTGATGACTGTCGAAGGATCGGGCACGCTTAGTACCGGCCAGAAGGCTAAAGCCGAAGCCCCCGGCAAGGAATCTGCCACGTGCGCTGACTGCCGGGAGTCTGCGGCTACCGAGAAGGCTGGGAAAGGTGATAGGTCATACTGCAAGATACATCGGACCAAAGGCCATGATCTCCAAGAGTGTCATCAGGTTGAGCAGCTTGTCAAGAGATAGGGAGCTGAGTATGAGAAATGTGATAAGGAAAAAGATCAGAATGGTGCTGGCAGTAAGGGCCGGGGCGGTGAAGCAAATCGTCCCGGCAGGGCTTTTCGGAACCAAGGGAAACCGCCAGGGGCCGAGAGAAGGAAGTTTGCAAGGATGAGAGTGATGGAGGGGATGAAGTGGAAACCAGTGAGCAGGAGTTCCAGAAGGCCACTGACACCCTAGCTATGCATTGACGCGGGTGCAGCTTTGCACTCCTCTCACCGCCAACTTAAACGGTGGGCGCGTGAGGTCAATGCCGTGGAGCCAGCGGTAGAGTCTCGGAAGCCGCTCAAATAGTCACGCACGCCCATCATCTTTGATGAAGAGGACCATCCTGACCGCACCACCGCGGTAGGATGCTTGCCATTGTTGGTCTCTCCAACATCTTGGAACCTCAAGGTCATAAAGATGTTGGTTGAGGGTGGGGCCGGGTTAAATCTGATTTCCACAAAGGTTATTAGCAAGCTTCAGATAGCAAAGGAGGAGCTGAAGGTCATGGGCACGTTTCAAGGAGTTAATCACGGCAGGAGTCATCCTAAGGGAAAGATCACGTTGCCAGTGACGTTTGGGGGAGAACTGAACTATCGGACTGAGAAAGTTGTGTTTGACGTAGTCGACCTCCCCCTGCCATACAATGGGATTATTGGACGACCAGCTCAGGCAAAATTCATGGCGGCAGTCCACTATGCCTACAACATCTTGAAGATGCCTGGGCCGATAGGAGTCCACTACTAGGGAAAAGCCTAGCAGTAGCGCAGGTTAAATGCTTATCAGTAGCGCGGGAGGCCGTGCTACTGATACGGCGCTACAGCTAACGCTTCTCAGTAGGGTGGTTCGACCCGCGCTTCTGCTATCTACGTATACCAGGAGCGTCTGTGTGCAGCATGCACCGCTGCTAACAGCTGCAGTTCCCTTTAGCAAAGAGCACTACTGCTAAGAGCACGCAGCTGCTAAAGCGATACCCCGCGCTACTGTTATTAGTTTTTTTTTCTGCTCAATATTTTTGGTTGCTGAAATTTTGTTTAGGGCTTTATACAATAATCTTTAGCATATCATACACATACAAATGTAATCATAGCATATACATACAAATAGTCTCATCAAATCATGTCATCATCATAATCATCATCCAACACAAAGTGGTCTCTCGTCATCATCTCGATAATAGCGATACAAGTGTGGAATACGTGCAACTACGTCGTCATCCATCTAAACAATGATATACGTGAGAAGAGCAATCGCTATGAGTGATAGCGGAACTATGCAGTACATGAGGCGGCGGTTATGAGTCCTCTCTCGCGCTAGTGTGAACCTCAAGAAACTAGCTTCTGCTTTTGAAGCCTTTATGGTTGGCGCCCGAGACCCCCTCCACTTGCACCTGACACTCAGGCCACTCATCATACACTCCCGGATCCTTCCCTTTGTACATGACATAGCACTCCTTCTTCGCCATCAAGAATCTAGGTACCTGTTAGAGATGCATCTTCATCAAGAGAATGTACAATCATATGCAACAAAATATACTAGAGCAACACGAAAAGGAAGGGTTAGCAACTAGATGCAACATATAGTATGCAAACTAATTAACTCGAGGTACGCAGATCATCGTACCGAAACTAACAAAGTAGCGTTACAGAAGTTCGGCAGGGACCGTGGACATCACAAAGTTTCATCGCTAGAGAAAGTATACAAGTTCAAGCGACACATATCATCATCATCGGCATCGTAAATCACTAGAAGTTCCATCCTTCCATATCATCAAGGATGGACCCTAGATTCTTGAACAACGTGAAGTCATGACGTTGCATGCCTATGCGAGTTCGGACGTCATCTCGCGATATAGGGCTGTGGTGGAACATCCCCTTCTCATCGACGACTTCTTTCATGATGATCGTTGCAATGTCCCTTTGGATGCGAAAGAAGTCATATCTAAGTTTAAAATCCGCTTCTCCATGAGATTCTACCCACTTGTGGATATGATCATCGTTTCTGGTTGTCATGCGAAGCTTTTTGTGATCCGTACTGAACTCAATCATGAGATGGAGGAGGTAGAATCTATCTTTCTTGCTTGGTTTTGGGACATGGATGCAACAGAAGTTAGTTTTATGCGAGAAACCCAACTTCTTGTTCCTTTCTTTCCCGATCTGCAGGTGGCCACCCCTAATGATGAAGCCTTGGAGAGCATCATCTAGAATATTCATTATGTGGGTGTAGTCCTCCTTGTTGTAATCTTTGGTAGGGTCGAAATACACGGCGTGGGAGACTCACAGGTAAAAAACGATAAGGACGGTGCGCCCGTTGCTGTGGGAAAAAAGACACCTCAAATTATTCTCTATATGAGCGAGAAGGAATGATTGAAATGTACGAAAGGGTTGTCCGGAAATGACTTACTTTGGATGATAAGGAAGGAGGACAATTTCCTAGTCCTTATTATGTACGATGATGTTTTGGAGGTACTCCCTAGCAGTTTCACGCTCAAAGTCACCGAGACTCAAGAACGACCCGTGCATGTAGTACGGATCTGCCACACAAATTTGCGAGACTTCTTCTCTCTTCATGACGGAGCTCATATGTAGCGCAAAAAGGCGTTGTAAAATCGAGCCGCCTTGTCAGAAACATCTCGAAGATATGGTCAAACCGAAGGAAGAACACCTCCGCGGGCCGTGTGTTGATGTAGCACTTCCCCTCAGGCACACGAGCCACGTATGTTGGATATCCTGGATCCTTCGAGGCTAGTAGGCTTTTCTCAGTCAACAGCACATGGTCGGCAGTCTCCTGAGATCCCCTGATAGTGCCTCCAGCGGTTTCAGCGGTAGCATCGGCTCACCCGTGACATGGAACATGGCCGCACCTTTGACAGGTACACGCTCTTGAAAATCCACCGTCTAGCTTCTATGTGCTCTGGCTTGTTTGGAGGCAGCTATCTTCCCCGGTCTCTTCCTCTCCTTTTTCTTGGGCACACCTTCCAGACCCTTCCTTAACCCCTACACCAGTGTTGCCGGGCTAAGCACTGTACGACCCCCAGCTAGTTGAGCCTGTGTTGAGGCGGCATCTTCAGGTGTGTCCTCTGAGGATTTCATGAAGAGAGACTTCTTGCAATCCCTGCTAGGACGTTCCTTCCTGGGCAGATCATCCATATCCTCCTTAGCATGGTAATAGCCTGATTCGTCATATGGTTGACTCATCATATCTAGGTCACCGTCATAGGCGCCTGTAATGAGGAAACCCATTGGGTCCTCCATCTCCTCCGTCTCATCATCCATTCTCTGTTCTACGGGACTGATTACATCAGCCAGTACTATTGGGCCCCTTTCATCACGCCGTCCGCCGCTCTCACCTGGCACTACAGGAGCTGGTAATTGCGTAGGCGGGGTGGTGGTCTCCATACATTCTAGTTGATGTGCAGTTATTGGTGTGATCTCGGCTGGCTCCAAACGTAGAAGATTCTTCGGCCATAGCAGCACCCAACCCTTGCAGCTTCGAATCCGCGGCGGGGTCTTGTTGTCCTCTCACCCTAGGCGTAATGGAGGAGGCAAATCCCCGTGGCCCAATGTCACACTGGACAAGGTAACCCTGAAGTGCCCAGCGGGCATCGGTTGGTTGTGGAACGTGAGTTCCAAGGGCTTCATTATCACCCCCTTTCCCACATCCACCTTCCGCCCTTTGATCCAGTAGAGTACGGTGCACGGGGTTTCGTCGGCCTGCAAACACATGTATGCGGCGTAAAACATCCGAAAGGAAAACGGAAATGGAATATTCTAGATATATATGTTCGTGTGACATGTAATTACCATGAGGGCGTCAAGCTCAGCCAAAGAGGAAGGCCCGCCTAGCGTGCCAGAACTAAGGACGGGCTGCTAGGAGCAGGTGCGAGAGCAGGCCCGGTTGCGTGAGCAGGTGATGGTGCGGTGATGTTGTTAACGGAGTTGCTCACGATGAAACTGGGCAACGGGAAAGCATGTACCGTCTTGTCTAGAATTTCCTTCATCCAGTTGATGATAGCCGGGACCAAGTTAGTAGCGAAATCATTTCCGCAGGCAGTTACAGATGCATTGACTGCCTGCTGTAGCAACTCATTTTTCTCCTCGGCTGTTTTTTTAGCGTCCTGAGCTGCTTTTTTCTCGAACGCAAGCTTCACCTTCTCGTCGATGTCCGCATGACTAAACTTCTTTTTCTGCTTCTTGGCCTCCGGGGCCTCATTGTAAAAGACCTTCCACGTGGCGCCCTCTCCGGCGTCGTGCACACGTCCATATTGCGGCCTCTGGCCCAAAGGGAGTCCCTTAAGTTCGTTCAAGGCCCGGTTGAGCGGGGTGTCCCACTTGGGCCTCGTCAGAGAAGTAGGGCTTTCGACTGCAAGCTGGTGTTGCTTCTCCTACAGAAGGAATGTGAACCATTTACGAATGTGTAGATCTGGAGCTAAATGTAAGGTGGTAAAAGAATAATTACCAGTATTTTAATCAGTCTCCTCATGATCTGGTCCATGTAAAAAACCTTGTTTTCCTTGTCCCACTTGTAGCGGGCCCTGATGAAGTCACGCTCCAAGGGGTTGGTGAACTTCGCAAAGGGGTCTGGGAGACCCGCGGCTTCACGTTCCGCGTCCTCCTTATCCCATATGGGCCTTTTACCGAGGTAGCCATGGCTTCCGAGGCGATGCTTCCCCGTGTTCCTTTGGTGAAGTCTCTTGAATTAGGCAGCCTTAGCCTTGGCTGCCTCGGTAGCGCAAGTGTCCTTGAACTTTTTGAACTCCTCTTCCGTAAGTGTTGGATTTTCCTCCAGAATCTTGGACAGGGGTTCCTTAGGCTCAATAGCTCGTTTCACCCTCCCTTTCCAGGAGGCCAAATCATTGCTGAACTGCCTCAAATGTTGTTTACACCTTAAGTCATCATCGTTGAGGCTCGCGCATTCTCGTAGGATATCCTACTTAGTTCCCATAGCACTTGCGAGGTTCTTCCGGCTCTAATGGCTCAAACTTGCCAGATGCCATCTTTGTGATCACCAGTTGTCCAATGCCGAGTTTGTTAGGTTTTCGTATCCTTTGCTTCTTCTGCTTCTTCTTTTCGGTAGCGGCATCGGCGCCGGTACCTTCCCCGCCGGTCTTGGCGCCGCCATCGGTGCCGGCGCCGTCGGTGTCAATGTCGGCGTCAGTACCATCATCGAGGCTGACCTGCAAACCTTGACTGTGCTTAGCAGACAAGAATTCGAGCTACTCTTGTTCACCCTCATAATGCATCTCGTCTGCATCTTGGTCAGAAGGCCCAGTTTCTTCGTTGTTCCACATGTTTCCTATGATAAAGACTCCTCGTTTAATTCTAAAACTATGAAAAACAATGAGAAATGACATAAAAAAGATCTATGTTTGCCGGAATGCTGTTTCCCAGCAACTCCCGGCACTTGAGACGCCTACTATCTAGCACAAGTCATGCCAAAATTCATGGAAAATTTTGGCATGACCTTTGCTAAAAAGTGGACATATCGAGCGCCTGAAATTCACCGGAATGGAAATGAATCAACATTGCGGTGTAACATAGGCCATTCGGATCATTTACCCTGCACATAATCATCATTTTCCAAATATGACATGTCCAAAACATCATATGTCCGAATGACATGTCCAAATTCCATATATGACATGTCCAAATCACATGTCCACTTCAAATTTGCATATAAAAGGAAGAAAAATATAGAACTTGAAGAAAAATGCAAGAAGTCATTTTCTTCCTAATATTTGAAAGTAAATTCAGCCTACCTAAATTTGAAACCAAAAAAATTTGCTTTAACAAGGGATGTTGATTTGGACCATTGCTTAAACTAATTCATTTTTTAATACTAATTCTAATTAACTAACTAGCACTATAAAATTTATATAGCGACAATTACTTAAACTAAAAAATGCAAGAAACCTATATAATCAATTCTGACTTTTCTTTTAACTACAATTGCTTAACCCTAAATTTCTTTCCTATTTTGAAACCTATGGTCCATAAAAACCTAGCTAAATTCATAACTAAATAGATAACCTAATTAACCTACTGCCCTAACTAAAACCTAAGTAAATTAACCGAAGAACCCTAGCTAGAAGAGAGAGCAGGAGTGGTGGGGGGCTTACAGAGGGTGCATGGGCTAGAAGGCAGTCCCGACGATGGCCGAGATTGGCATGGGAGGAAGCTGAGCAGGGAGGCATTGCGCGTCGGGGTCGGGGGCGAGCGCCGGGACAGGGGCGAGCACAGGGGCGTGACGAGGACAGGGCTCCGGCGGTGACGACACGGGGGAAGAGAGAGTGGAGTTTTGGGGGGGGAGTAGTGGCGGGAAGAAGTAGAGAGAGCGAGGATTTTGGGGGTTAAGTCGACGTAGCAATAGCGCGTTTCAAAAAAACGCGCTATAGCTAAGTTAGCTATAGTGCTTTTATGCTGACAGCGCTAGTGCTATTACAGGTAGCTATCGCGTTTTATATGGAAAGCGCTACTGCTACCTTGACTAGATGTAGCTCTTTTTCAGAAAAGCGCTACTGCTATAACCAGTACCTATAGCAGTTTTCCTATTTGTTTCTTCTATTTTCTTTTCCTTTATTTTCTCTCACTTTTCTTTTCCTTTTTTCCGAGAGCAGTGAACGAAGGGAAGGTGATACAATGTATATAACTAAGGCGATATATGTTGCATCGTTTGATGGTTAAGTATATATAAAAAATAGGAACATATATATTACATCATTTGACCCATGCATAATGGCTAAGTGTGTACACAAAATAGGAACATATATATTACATACGGTTCCTCAGCGTTGACCGATAACATACGGTTCCTCAGCGTTGACGTTTTCATTTTTTAGTGAGCTTCTTTCCCTTCCTGTTCATTGAAGAATAATTGAGCCCCTCATTGTGACTTTTCCTTTTCCATGGAGTACGATTTTTCTTAGGTAATGTAGTCTTGATTCTTCTTTTGACGTATACTTCATCGTCATCGTCATCTTCCCTCATTGGGTTGTCGTACTGGTCATAGTCTTCCTTGTTGGTGACTCCATCCATTCCACTGATGTTCCTTTTGCCTCTCCCCACGACAACACGGTTGGGATTGCCCGGGTCGGTTATGAAGAAGCATTGTGTCACGTGCTTAGCGTGTACCCATGGCTTGTTTTTTGCGATAGCGTTCACGGTACCACTCTTGGCTCGTTTTCTCTTTCGATATTATTAGCCCATCTGACACGGAACATCATCGTGTTGTGCAGTCCAGAGTAGTCAAGCTCCCAGATCTCCTTGACCCTTCAGTAAAATCTCTCAGTTGCGCCATTGTCGCTGCCCTTCATCCATTCCATCATCACCCCTGAGTTCTGATCATCATTGTCCATATCTTTGGCCTCCATGTAGAACGTGTATCTGTTGATATCGTATGCCTGATAGGTGGCGAGGTTGGGCGAGGGTTCATGTGCTAAGGCGTATATGAGCAATCTATCATTAGAGCCCTCTTCCAGGGGATTAGCAATAATATGCTCTTTGAACCAATGCAGGAAAGTGGAGTTGTGCTCTCTATTAACTTTGGCGTCCGTCCTGCATACCCCCCGCTCACGATACTTCTTTGCGACAATTTCTTTGTGCAGTGCCAAGAAAGGATCTACCTCGTCTTAGTGTTGTAGCACTACCAAGTTTGCTTTATCCAAGTCGTTGCGTCAATCTGAGTATGCCACGTGCAGTTCCCTGCGACCGTTGGAGTGACATTCTCCTTCGAGCCTCCCATCGTGCCTGTTAACAGGCAAACCGACACCAACACCAGGCGGCTGGTCTGCGCCATATAGAAAATTCTCGCAGAAAGAGATGCACTCTTGTGTCAGATAGCCCTGAACGATGCTTCCATCTGGACGGGACATGTTACGAACGAATCCTTTGATGATCCCATTCATCCTCTCAAACGACATCATGTTGTGCAGGAATGACGGCCCCAGCTCTATTATGCCGTCCACAATATGGACACACAGATGCACATTGACATTAAAGAACGCGGGCGGGAAGTACATCTCAAGCTCATTTAGAACGATCTCTTCTTGTAGCCTTCGGAGCTGCTTCACACTCATCGACTTTCGAGAGATGACGTCGAAAAAGTTGCAGAGACCAATAAGCGTGTCGCGGACGTGCTTGTCCATTATCCCTCTAAGGGTAACAGGTAGTATCTGCGTCATCATCACATGACAGTCATGGGACTTCATCCCACTGAACCTTTTCTTGTCCGTCTCTAGATATCTGCTTATCTTGCCACAGTAACCGGAACTAACTTTGTCTCCGGTAAGGCACTTAAAGAAGTGATCGATCTCAGCCTGACTTAAGTTGAAGCAAGAAGGGGGGCAATAATCATCTTCCTTTACTTTTTTTGCCCTTCTTCTCTCGCGCCTCTGTCTCCGTCTCTGTCTCGTCTGACTTTTTACGGGGCGGCATGTGCAGATCTTCCCTGATTTACAAATATTGCAAGTCTTTTCTTGCCTTCGGCCCATCCTTGGTCTTATCCGGCATGTTCATCAGTGTCGCAAGCAAGCTCTCGAGGACATTCTTGCAAATATGCATTTGATCAAGGCAATGAGGTGTGTCGAGTTTGTGCCAGTACTCCAAGTCCCAGAACACAAACCTCGTCTTCGATACCTTCAGCACCGGCTCCGACGCCTTTTTCATCGTCTTTCCCGGCATGGGGCACTGATCCGAGTTTTTCAACAGCTCATCGATTTCGGCGCCGCTCCGCTTACGTGGAGGTCCTCGATGCTCAGCGTGACCATTGAATAGATCTCCATGGTTTCTCCACGGGTCGTCCTGATTTAGCCATCTTCGATGCCCCATGTACACGATTTTCCCTGACCTGCCATCTTTCCTTGACGTTACTGCTGAGATGTCGTATCATCCATGCACCGCGTGCATCCGCAATATCCTTGGCGCACCTGGCCTGTGACATATCCGTAACCGAGATAGTAGTGCACCGTCGTGATCAACGCGGCTCTCATGTAGAAATACTCACTTTGCTGGCGTCCCATGTCTTGGTCGGTGTTTTCCATAATGTCTCTAACTCCTCTTGAAGTAGCCCCATATACAGATTAATATTATTTCCTGGTTGTTTCGGCCCTTGAATCAGTTTGCTCATGTGAATGTACTTCGACTTCATGCACAACATGGGGGGGGGAGGTTGTAGATCCATACAAACACGGGCCATGTGCTATGGTTGGTGTCCTCATTGCCAAATGGATTCATGCCATCGGTACATGCGCCGAGCACGATGTTCCTTGCATCACGTTCGAAATACCGATAGAAGCCGTTCAACGCTCTCCACTGGCTTCCATCCTTGACATATCTCAGCTTCGGATCATCTCCATCGTCGGGCTTCTTCCTCTCCGGGTGCCAGCGCATGAGCTTTTCTTACTTGGGATCTACGAAATACCGCTGGAGACGGGGAGTGATCGGTAAGTACCATACAACTTTCTGGGGAGATTTCTTCCCGACTATGTTGTATCGAGAAGCACTGCACACCGGACAGCTTGTTTTTTCCGCGTGCTCCTTCGGATAAATTATGCAATCGTTGATGCATGCATGGTATCTAATGTACGGCAGATGAAGAGGGCACACGATCTTCTTGGCCTCATCCACACTGGACATAGATTCCCCGCGGGAAGAACATCCTTTAGGTACTTGGGATGCTCATCGAGGCTAGTGTCGGTCCATTTGTTTGTAGCCTTCGTCTTCAGGAGTTGGAGCGTGAAACTCAAGCGGATCACCTAAGGATTGCAACCATCATACAATGGAGTGTTCGAGTCTACCACCAGTTGCTGCAGTGCTTGAACATGAGGGTCCCGCACGATTGAACTTAGTACTGATGAACTCTGCAGCGTGGAGTGCATGTTCTCTCCACCGCCATGTCCGGCCCCTTCTCCGCCGCCATGTCCGGCCCCTTCTCCTCTGCCATGTCCGGCCCCTTCTCCGCCGCCATGTCCAGCCTCTTCCCCGCCGCCATTATCGATCATCTCTTCGTCTTGCCCTGTGTCGTCATTGCCTACCCCATCAGCATCCTCAACATCATCACCCTCATCTTCAATTATCCACCGAGTATAGCTATCCATGAAACCAGTCATGAGCAGGTGCGCTTCGGCACAACCATCATCATAGGGGTCGATCCAAACTATTCCTTTGCATCTTCGACACGGATATAAAACCTCTGTCTGGTTATTTTCTTTCATGTCCTGCACCGCCGGCCGCAACCACCTGTCCACCATCGTTCCACTGACCATCATAAACGCCTGCACGGTGATAATAAACAAATTGATTATAAAAATGTGTGCATGCATCAAAGTCACAAAAAATTCGGCATGACCTTCCCTAAAAATAGGACATATAGATCTAGAGTTTGCCCACAATTCGCGGAAACGGAAATAAATCGACATTTCGGTGAAACATAGGCAACTCACAAGCACAATTCGGGGTCAACTCATGCCACACACACAATTTCCATCATATCGCCCAATTATGTCATATCGCACACACATACACATATTTTCATTCTTGCAAAAGTATGAACTTTTAAACACCTATCTCTCGAGATCGAGCACACGCGGTGGAGATGGATGCATGTACTAGGGAGATCAAAAGTGGACAAAGCTCTTCTTGACAAGGCTAGATCTAGTTAGTGGGTACATAGGTCACTTCACTAAATGCTAATTTGGGACGAGACAACTTCAACTAGTGGAGGGGGAAGGAAAAAGAGAAAGGAGATGCATTAATGGAGGTGGTGTAGTTAGCTAGGAGTAATAAAGAGAGAGAAAGGTAGGTAGAAGAGGGAGAGTAATGGGGGGAGAAGTAGTGAGGAAGAAGCAAAGTGAGGGAGAGAGGAGGTGGGAGGTAGGGGAAAGTGAGGAAGAGAGGATGGGGGAGAGGGAGGGGGAGGGAAAAGGTGGTATTATGTTGCGTCTTAGCAATAGCGCGGGTCGTAAACCACGCTAATGCTAAGAACATAGAAGCAGCGTGCTTCGAGCACACACGCTAGTGGTAAGCGGGGCCCGCCATGTGGCCAGTTTCAAAATTAGCAGTAGCGCCGCCCAAAAAAAGCGCGCTACTACTATAACTTTATTAGTAGCACAGTTAGCAAGAGCGCGCTACTACTAAACCTAGGGTGGCGGGTACTATCGGTCGATTTTCATGACAGCGTGGTTCCACTGGGCCGCGCTACTGCTAAGTGAGTAGCAGTTGCGCTTGCTTTATCCTGCGCTACTGATAATTAGCAGTAGCGCCTCTTTTTGTACCGCACTGCTGCTAATATTCTGTGTATAAGGTTTTCCCTAGTAGTGGTCATTTCCATCCCGTCAGACGAGAACGACACAATCATTTGCGTGGATAAGATGTACCTGGACAAAGTAATAAAATTCTCTCTTCAGAACTCATTCATGCATGATACTGACAATCACTACTTTGATGTAAGGCAAACATATGATACCAGGATGGAATATGTACAAAAACAGGACGGCATGGCATGTTCACAACTGTTTGTGTAAACTAAGGAGGAACCATTCCAGCAAATAAGAAGCAATGCAAGCTAGACACCACATGAAAGATGCAACCAATATGACTCTGCCAAGTTAAAAGCGTCCATCATAAATGGAATTTCAACAAATTAGAAGCAGCGCATGCTATAAATCATATGAAAGATGCAACTAATATCGCACTGCATATACTAAAGGTGTCTCGTCATGTTGATTGGTGCGGGATACAAAAAAATAGTTTTATGTAAGGACATGCTTAATAGACAGATGTACTATGTACTAAATACAGGAAGGCATGTCACATTAATAGGTATAATGTATAAGCTACTAGCACATGCAGTTTAACCAGATTGGAAGAATTACAATCTAGACACCATATGCAACATGCAACCACATATCACGCTGCCAAGTTAGACCAAGCACCTGCGATGCTAGTGTAGGGGAAATGCTGTAATCAACTACAGAGCTGCGTTCACTATCTTCATCTAGCATTTCTGTTTCTTGAGAATCATGTCAGGAGGCTGACGCTGCATTCTTTAAATGAGGAGTAGTCCCCTTGCCTACCTGCCTCATCATAAGTGATTGATGAGGGATACACAAGAACATTAGTTTGATGTAAGAACATGGTTAATACACAGATGTACTAGTATGTACCAAAAACAGAAATGCATTTCATATTCAAAGGTATAATGTGTAAGCTAAGCAGATGTTATTTAACCAAATTGGAAGCAATACAAGCTAGACATCCGGCTGGAGTGGTGAGCATGATCATCTAGGACCTGAGAGCCTGGTGGGAGGCGGGCTGCTTCGCCACCATCGCAGCTTTTTAGTTGGCTTCCAGGTGATGCCTATCTTTGCTGGGCTTGTCACTGGCTCGGCCAGTGCCCTGACTAGCTATTTGTCTTCTGGTGCTCACGGGATGGTGGTTCATGTAAAAAAATATCTTTCCTTATCTTACCGACTTCGGCCTTTCGAATACAAGCTAGACACCATATGGAACATGCAACAACATATGACACCGCGAAGTTAAAGCAAGCACCTGGCATGGTGGTTCATTGCGAGCGAGGTCATCAACTCCAGAGCTACGTTTACCGTCTCCACCTTCTGACACTGCACCCTTTATAGCACTGTAACGTGTCTTGCCTACCCGCATACGAAGCTGGAGCGACTTCTCTCTTTCCTTTTTGGCTTCTCTCATGGCAGCAGAGTCTGAAATACCCTTGCATAAAAACACAATAGTGAGAGTAAGGGTGAAGTGTGTGCAGAACTAGTGCACTGTAAAAGTAGCAGATAGCAGGTGGCTGAAAAATAAATGACAGGAGACATATGATAGCTCTACAACATTGCATGGCAAACAAAATTAGATTCTACTCCGTGTGATTTTGTAATATATGAGCACAGGAAATGCAGGTACTCCTCCAGCACACCACCACATGTGGTCATATCTAAGATAACAGTCGACTGAAAATAAATAGGTCAGTCGATTTTTTTAAAGAACCGTCCGATCTATAAGGAACGGGCAGATGGCCTTCGTCTACCTCCCACCAGTCACTGTTGACGATCTTTCTTGAACCGCCAGCGACCACCGGCCCAGACCCCTGCCTCCGCCGCCCCGCCCTCCCATCGACCTCATACCACCGCCGTGCTTGGCAGCGCCCCCAGGCCATCCCTTTAATCCAAGCCGACCTCCAGATCGGGCGCCAGTAGCTCTAGGCCGCACACGCCCCTAAGATAAACACCAAGGCGCTGCTTCCCCGGCATAATAGGCATACTAGTGCCTGTTACGCCAGGGAATGCTTCCGTTAATTGGGAATCAACTGGCCAGAAATTGAAATTCAGGGGGGCGACGGACCTCTAGCTAAGGTGAAATAGTATATGAGGAGAAACCTTGTGCATCGCGAGTTACTAGGAACATCTAGTATCAAGAAGAAGCGGTCAACTAGTGTCTTATGTAGGATGAATACCGTGCAAGCAGAGACGTAAGATTTGCACGAATAAGGGAAGAGGAGTACCTTTTTCGGTTGCCGGTGTGGTCACCTCCACATGTCGCGTCAATCTTCTTCTTTTTACTGGGGAAACTGATGTTCTGGAGGGTGCAGGCTTGGAAGAACCCATGGCCAAATTGTTGACTGTGTTGCCGTGGCCGTATGTCGGCGGAGGGGAAGCAGATCCGAGGCGGCGAAGGACGGCGTAGCAGGAATAGCTCCGGTGCGGTGGAGGGTGGCGAAGTTGGAGCGGTAGCGGTGAGGCGCAGGACGGCGTGGTTGAACTGGCTCGGGTACGGACGGCTCGGCCTCGGCTTCAACTACTAGCCGTGGAGGGCGTTGCGGTTGAGGTTGCGGTGGACGACGACGTCGAGGTATCGGCTCCGGCATGATGGATGAGGGCGGTGGTTGATGGGTGGGATGGGGTGGCGGACGGAGGACGTCGGGGCTTCGCGGCTGATGGAGAGGTAGTTTTGGCGCCCACGGAGTACGAATGGGGAATCGGACCGGTGGGGGGAACCATGTTTCGGTCTGGGACGCGCTTGTTTTTGGCTTTTTTGAACAGAAGATGGGACGCGCCTGTTTGAAATTTGGGGAAAGTACAAACTTTGCCCCCCTCTTAAATTTCAGACCTACTGTGGGTCGGGGGTAGGATGGTAATCCCAAGTGTCCCAAATAGTGGGCGGGAGCGATTTCGGCCGCGCGCATGTGTGCTTAGGCGGCAATTGTGTATGAATGTTTTTCGGATGCGGTTGCGTGGCGTCTAGATGAAGCTAGAAACCTACCCCGGTTTAGACCTTTGGACGTCGGGCCGGTAGGTTTCACGGGTCAGAGTTATTAGAAAAGTAATTTCCTTGTACTACCAAACATTGGTCTCACGCAGTTTCGGGTGAGTAGAGGCTCTTTTGGCGCTTCGTTCGAAATTTTGAAACACAAGCATTCACGTTTAGAGTACTCTTGAACTATGAGGATTGACCTAAATAGACAACGTTATATTTGACCTTGTATGTTTGAAAACCTCATTAAATTATCCGCTTATTTTTGAAATTTTGACACTTGAAAATCCTATAACTACGATTACTTTGGAATGGGGGAGCTAAATTTGAATCTATTTTGTACACGACTACATATGCTATTATGTACAAAATCAGAGCAAAGATTGGTGCCCCCATAATTTAGGTATGGTTTACAAATGCCATGATATCAAATTCAAATAATTGAATGGACTTCATGTTGAATTCGATTTTTTAAACCACCTTAAGTTGAATTCAAATGTATGCTAGTTTATAGGTAGCTATTTATAATGTCCACTGTGTAACTTTCGTCTGTATAATGTGCTTTACACACAACATGAACTATACTCACGTTTATATTCGATTGCTAAAGCGATGCATTTTCTGGAGTTTAAAATACTAACTATGTGGATCAATTGTGTCGAATAATAACATAGACATGCTCAAATTCGATAGAATCTAGATGTCTGATGGATCAATGACCGCTCCTTACGCGAATTGCAAATATCATGATCCCATCCTAATATTTGGATACAATTTATATATTTAATCAATGTGTAGAGCAGTCTTTTACGTGTAGTTTCACTCTTCACCAGTGTTCTCTCACACATGCTCACACACTCTCTCCCGAGGTGTCTTTCTCGCACACATGCTCTAGATATAACCCTCCCTCCCTCTCGTAACCATTTACAACTGTTTTCACTAACCTTTATCACAAGCACTCTTCCTCTCGCAAACATACACACGCACAATCCTCATCGACCCTTTCTATATACATGGACCTGCCTACGTGTCTCATGTACCCACATTATCTTTACGCCTGTCTCTCACGCATTGTCTCACACCTCTCTTCCTAATCGACGAGTATGATTCTAGTAGAGCATTCTGTAGGATGCCCCTTAAAGATAGGTTGGATGAATAGTAATATCAGAGATAAAGGGGTTGCCTTAGTCCGAGAACCTAGGGTTACAAATCCTAGCCGGCTTTGTCAGTGGACACAGAGTCCTTCACAATTCTGATATCTTTGTCTTGTACGACTAGTCATCCATGGGTCTTCCTATATTCGTCACGGGCCAACCAATGTGGCGCAGGACGGAACCGAACGAAGGGCCTCACCTCGACCCACCGGACCTCACGCGGTGACACACCCTCTGCCCCCATGTCTCATTATCTTCTCACACCCACACATACCAACACAAACACCAAACACAGAGAAAATTTCTCCTCGTGCCTCTATTCCCTCCCCCTTGCATATACACACTCAAGGGAATGGAATCTCTTGTCGTGACGTCATATTCGTCTCTCTCTCTCTAGACCACTCTCATTTCTCGTGCTATCTCTCCCACGCCCCCCCATCGGCCCCTCTATCTAGGCCCCGCCAAATGCATCAACTACACATTCACACATGTTACATCACGTACCCCATTGATCTAAAAAGCCCTCTCTTCACTATTTCGCATACAACATTCCTTTTGAATAAAGTGTGGCCAAAAAATTATTTTAGAGTTTCTACATATATACAACATTACAAAGTTATATGGAGGAGTACGAACGCTAATTTGCATTGCATGGTGCCCACAATGATATTTATTCCGCACTGTGAATTTGTATATTTTTATATTATATACAAAGTTAGTCATAAGAAAGAGAAACGAAGAGCATCTCTCTCTCCATCTCATACCCCCCCTGTACGCCCCTTTCACGTATGCACACAAAACTATCTCCAGGTCCTCTAAAAGTAAGCCCCCAGAAAATTCACGCATGTTTCATCTTTCTCTCGCGATATATGCAATGATGATCATTGTATTTGAAGCAAAAGCACGATATGTACATTGGACTTCAGAATCCACTCATTACGGTCACCATTTACGTTTAGTGGTTATTATACAGTCACGGGCTCACCGTACAACTCTGTATTTGCTCATGACATGACTAGTTGACCAGTTAAATGCTCCACGTGGCACCTCTAGTGTTGCATCACATTATCTCACTACCATCGTGCCCACCTGTCGACTTGTATATACTCTACATCTAGACTCTTATAAAATACATAAAATACACTCTTATAAAAACAGAGTTGGTGATGATGGTCTGCCTGCCATCCTGCAATATAGGCCGTCCGATTTATATCCGACGGATAGGAAAGAAACTATGGCAATTTTGCAAAAAGGTACCCACACACCTCTCCACATTTGCAAATAAGGCCTTCCCTCGTTCATCCTTTTCTCTCACAAGATAAACAAGTCATACAAAATGCATCTTGATGTTACGTGCAACACACGGGCATCTTGCTAGTAAGAATGAAAACAAACGACAAAAAAAATATTTGGACGGTGGTTCGAAGTCATGACCGCGGGCACAACGGATAAGGTGGCCTTGTATTGGTATGCTGAGCCGTCTGTTTTAACACACAGGAGCTGGTGTGGTGATTATACACACACGCACGCATGCACACGAACTGCATCCATGCAACACTCACACAAACACATGCACCCACGCACGCACGCAACACTCACACATACACACGCAGCCACGCACGCATGCAACACTCACATGCACGCACGCAACACTCTCACGCACACACGCACGCATGCATGCACACACCAGTACACCACACGACCAACACACACTCTCATGCTCAAGTGCTCAACCTACACGTGCATGCGCACACATCAGGCCCTGACAGACACATACACAACCAGGTGATTCCCGCGCACGGGTTGGAGCCATGTTGCGCCTGCGTAAATTTGTGTTTATCTGACCTTTTGCCGATGCGAACTGACAGGTGGGACCCACAAGGAACGTGGTCAATTTAACTAGTCAACATGGCGCCACGCAGACTATTTGGCCGGTCAACAGAGTGCAATCCGATGCTGAACTGTGAGCAAGTGACCGTATAATCACCGCAAAACGTATATAGTGACCGTAATCAACTTATTCTGAAGTTCGGTGACCGTATTACGCTTTTCTCTCTGTAGGCCCTTCAAAACTACATCTCTACACGTTCTCGCATGTTACATCTAACAACTATGCAATACAGCACTACTACTACACTCTAACACAATAAATCATATGTGTTTTTAGTTTTACTAGATATCATATTGTTACTTATAATTATTCAGTTTGCATACATTAAAATTGCCTTCGAAATGTATGGCCAGTATCATCTACCGCGCGGGAAAAATCCCGCCCTTTCCTGTTTAATCGGGTTTGTATCGATGGATCGTGCGAAACAGCAAAACTATAGTACTATACAGTACAAGTGACAGTTCACTTGGCCGTCGTGTCGTCTACTCCTCCATCGTAAGAATGGAGCGCTCGCTTTCATAAATCTTCTAGTCCCTTTCGCCGACATGTGGGACATCAAGCTACCGGGTCCATGGGCCATACCGGAATACAGTGCAGAGCAGCCGGGGTGAAGCACCCCAGTCATGGCGCCGGTGTAGTAATGAGCAATGAGGCGTCAAATCACAAAGCTGCACCTTTCCCGCAGTTAAGTTGGAGGGACGAAGCAACCATCATTTCACTCGTTGCTGAATCCGCTTCTCCCTCATCTTCTTCAACTTAACCACGTGTTGCTTCTGCCATTGTTCTGCCTCATGTGGGACACGGATCGGCTTGGTAAAGCACTGACACGTGGGACCGCATGTTAGCAAACCAACAGGACAACGTCCTCCGAAAATAAGAAGCCTAATCCTAGACATACAAAGGGCTACGTAGCTGCTACGTATACTTTCCATCTAATCTATATATGCCCCCCTGATTTTCAGGTCGGGTGGGCCTAATCCTCTCCTTTAATCCAATCAAATAGTCCCACATCACATCAGTTCGTAACTTTACGTAAACCATTACGTGGATGTAGCATTGCTCAAATAAGACACCTCCCCCACAATCCGCGCGGCAAAATCACCTCCTTTTTACTAATCTTGATTTTATAATTTTTTAGATCAATATAATTGAGATTTGTATAGATAGCACACAGGAGCAAAACCAAGTGGTACGCATAAGGGCATCCACAATGTGTAGCCAAATGTGAAAATAGCTTTTGGCATCGTGGGAACCATTATGGACGGTGTTACCAAAGCCAAAAGGATGGAACCGAAGCTCCCTGATTGATTGATTGAAGGAATAGAAAAATGCAACGTCTCTCCTCTTTCTCCCATGCTTGGACGCATGTAGTACAGTATAGAGCACAGAGTCTACTCCCCTGTCCCTTCTATCACAAATCACAAAGCAGTGAGGCGTCAAATAACAAAAGCACAGACGAAGCAACCATCATTTCACTCTTCGCTGACTCCGCTTCTCCATCGTCTTCTTCAAGAAACCATCTCACCGCACTAGTACTCCTAGTAGTACTAGTAAAGGACTTCCTGGATGCAAATAAGGCGGTTGTCTCGGCTTGCAGGCGGCACTTCCGAACGACTTACCGTGGTCTCCCTCAATGGTGTTCTCCGTCGAACGCACTTCGCCAAACCACCCAAAAAAAGATATCGTCGATGTCACCGCAATGGGGAAGGAAGTCAAATATAGTTACTACCTCCATTTTTTTGTACACAAGGCCAGTATATCAAAATTACAATTTGCAAAGGGCCACTAACACTAATCGAGGCAAAATTGATGCGGTTAGCAACCAAGGACATTAATATCCCCTGCATGCATGCGGAAGTGAGAAGGTTGGTTTGCATGGTGCTACATTAATCAAGCGATGAGGAGTGAGATGGTTAGCTCTTTGGTCTTTGGAGAGAAAAATACGCATTAATTGACACGTGAAACGAGGATTTGTATCGATTAAATCCCGCGAAGGAAAACCCCGCCTTTCTTTTTTAACACTAGTACTCCTAGTACGTACGTACTTATCCTGTTTGGGTCTAGGACTTGCATTGCCAAACTTCACCACACATTTTTGCCAAGCTTGCCTAAAGTTTTCAAAATGAGAAGGAGGTACACTTGCGCACGGCTGTCGCGGTCGCACCGCACCCTCACACGGTCGCTCCTGCACGCCGCGGTCGCACCGCACCCTCACACAGTCGCTCCTGCACGCCGCAAACCCAACCAAGGGAACGCACCCTCACTGACACGTGTTGTCGCATGTGAACAATCCAAACTCAGCCATCCTATCACTGACACATAATTTTCGTTCATAGAGTATGTTTATCCAACCGCATGTTGTGGAGTATCCGTACGGCCCGTGCGGTGGTCTGTTGGGGAAGAAGAAGAGGTGAGGAAGAAGGAAAGAAGGGTTAGGAGACGTAGGATATTCATCCAACCGCCTGAAATGGTAGACTAACCCAAGTCAGGCGACTTGCATAACAAATATATGTTTTTACACAGCAAAAGGTCCATAAAAACAACAACATAAAGAAAAACTATCACTGCTCGCGGAAAGAGACAGCCTCGTCGTCTTTGGCTGCCGGCGCGAACCAGCAGTCGCTGCCGACGTGTGTCTCCGCACCGTGGTTGTCCTCGGCCTCTAGCTACTCGTTCAAGCGGAGTGTGCGGGTGCTCTGCACGGATGAGAGCACAGCCCGGTTCAAGTCGAGGATGTCCGGTTCCGCCTGCAGGAGGGCCTCGATGGCAGCGGCATCCGCACGCTCCGCGTCGAGTCTAGCCTCCGCCGCCCGGTTCAAGTCCAGGACGTCTGGTTCCGCCTGCAGGAGGGTGTCGATGAGAGCGGCATCCGCGCGCTCTGCGTCGAGTCGAGCCTCTGCCGCCCGGTTCAAGTCTAGGACGTCCGGTTCCGCCTGCAGGAGGGCCTCGATGGCAGCGGCATCCGCGCGCTCCGCCTCAAGTTGAGCCTCCGCCGCCCGGTTCACATCCACGACATCCGGTTCCGCCTGCAGGAGAGCCTCGATGGCAGCGGCATGTGCGCGCTCCGCGTCGAGTTGAGCCTCTACCTCCCGGTCCTCCTTTAGTATCGCCATGTTGAACCGCTGGTCCGCCTACACCATGGGGGACTCGGACGCCGGCACGAAGTCGACGTCCATCGTCTCATACCCATCAGGGGCCTTCTACACCGCAACCTCCGCCATGAACATTGGATCGGCTTCCTCCTCCTCGTAGCTTGGCTCTAGAGAACCCGGGGATTGGCCCTCCGCAAAGCGAGCTTGGGAACGGAGGTCTATGGCGCCGACCGCCGCCGTGATTTCTGCGCGGCGCTCCGGCGTCAGCATCTTGTAGTAAGTGATCTTGCGGCGCACCATGGCTTTCCGGTGAACTAGGGGACGCTTGATGCAGGCTAGGGGATCGAAAGGTGGGGGAATGGGCTGGAGATTTGGTGTGGTTTTAGGGCAGTGGCTGGCGTAGGCCGAGCAACGAAGGTTCTGGCGTGAATAGTGGTTGCAGTGACGACCGGTCAATCGGTTTTGACTGTACATCGCTCTTGTCGCGTTCGTGTTGTAGCCCGGCATGCTGGACCCTCCACGTCGCTCACCGATGGAACACGCTTCGTCTTGTGTTTTCGCTCGCTTGTGGGACCGCAGTTGAGAGCAAACTGACGTCCCTCCCCCTCCCCCGCCCGCGTCATTTATTATACCACCACTCCCTCCGTTTTATGCGGAGTAAATAAAAACAGAGGGACTATACTACGGATGAGGATCCCCTGACGTGGCCGAACCCATTGAGTAACTGACATGCGGGGCCTAACAAGCATGGGGTCCGCCAGTAAGTGACCGAAAGGGAGGGTAAGGCAGGGATACCTACGTCAGAGGATCCACTTCCATTATACTACTTTGACCAAATGTTAGAGTAATAATATATGACATGCAACTTACACAAATGTTAGAGTAATAATATATGAGATGCAACTTACACAAAGCATGCAGGGTCTAATGCATTTTTCGAGGCTAACTTTGACCAAATGTTAGAGTAATAATATATGACATGCAACTTACACAAAGCATACGGTCAAATTTGTATGTGAAAGGAGTTTCCAATGATATAATTTTCACATTATACATCTCATGTACTATTAATCTTGTCAATAGTCAAATTGGAAACCATCTCGAGTACAAATATAGGAGTACGTACGAATCTAACAATATTGATTGGGCGTTGTTGAATGTTGATACCTTTTTGATCAAAGTAGAGATACTTTGACTACACATAAAACTTATATGTAAACTAGAAAGGATAGGGGGAGTATATTGTACGTTCGAAAATGAAACGAACATTGAATACCCTTCATATATGATTTGCGGATGCTATGATCACCGGTTCAAAATTTTGAATCCGCCTTAGGTATCACGTGCCCCCACTCGTTCCCTCTCGATTTCATCTCGGGGACCGGAGATCTATTGAAAGAGGACTAGGGTGGGTACATGCGAATGATACTCGGTGGAATGTTCAAATGAGGCATGCGGGAGGATGGACTCGACTGGAGGGCGACATGATCGATGGAGAACAGGGTTGGAGAGGAATGAGAAATAAGCAAACGCCACATGATTATACTTGAATGGCTCAAATACACAATAATTTGTCTCGCTTGGCCTACATAGTGAAAGGCCTAATGCGCAACGCGGAGCACTGACGCTCGAATATGGCCGGGAAAACAGGGAAACCGACATGTGGGGCACACCCGTCGGGACGACGTAGCACAGACTAGTCCAATGGAGGATCTGGCCCACGACCTCCCCGCCACCGACAACCGTTCATGTGGGTCGTTGGGGCCAATAATGGGGCGCAGCTCCAGCACCGCCTCTAGACACGGCGACTGCGGTGAGCGACACGCTCATATCATCACTAGACACGGTCGGTTTCAGTGTGCCGAGGGTGGCATTAGTGCTGTGGCACGACCAACGGTATGTTTGGTTTGTGCCCAAGGTTGCCCCATCAATGCATTGAGTAGCCAAAATTTTGGTTGAGGTATTGGTTGCCCATGATTTGGCCGACATTGGCAAGAAAAATGAACTAGAGTTGGCTAGAGTTCATTGGCATGCCAAAGAAATGGCAACCATCCAAACAAACACCAATCTTTGCTCATGACCAAAATTTTGGTTGAGGTATTGGTTGCCCATGATTTGGCCGACATTGGCAAGAAAAATGAACTAGAGTTGGCTAGAGTTCATTGGCATGCCAAAGAAATGGCAACCATCCAAACAAAGACCAATCTTTGGGTCATGACCAAAATTTTGGTTGAGGAATTGGTTGCCCATGATTTGGCCTACATTGGCAAGAAAAATGAACTAGAGTTGGCTAGAGTTCATTGGCATGCCAAAAAAATGGCAACCATCCAAACAAAGACCAATCTTTGGGTCATGACCAAAATTTTGGTAAGGTGCACTTTGGCGACAATCCAAACACACCCCAACACCTGGCTCGTCGAGGATGCACGGGGCGCCGCGACGCGTCCGCGGAGTGGTGTAGCATGGCCAACTGCATCCTCTGGACCTGAGACCATGCCGGGTCGTCTTGCTTTTTCAATGACATGCAGGGATCGCATGTGAGCAAAGGGCATCTCCAATGTTGCCACGACCGCAGCTGACTACCCTGGCACACCAAAACCCTCGTCCCTCGCGCCGTCGCGTGGTGCGTTCCCAGCCGGCGCCAGCTGCCCGCATTCATGCCATCCGTTCGTATGTCGTTGTTAAGAGGCTCGGTGCCCGAGGAACCAACTCCAGTGACTTAATGACGCACCCGGACGCTTGGCCTCACCGGAATGCGCTACTTAAAGCGGCAACGCCCAGCTAACCTCCACACCATAGCGCATCGTCCTCCTACCTGGCACCACATCCGCCATGATCGCAAGTGCAAACGCTCTGCGGGAGAGCTTGTCTTCGGGGATGAAGCTCGAGGTCGCCGCCCTCGCTCAAGTCGCCTCTCACGACGCAATAGCGGCGTAGCCGGACGCGGATGCGACCGCACAAGCGGTGGCCATGCTGGCGACCGACGACGGGAGCACCGTCAGCCACGCGTCCTACTTGCCGCCGTCCAACGTCCGGCACCGCCGAGGTCGGGGACTCCTCCGAGGATGAGTAGGGCATGGGAGGCGGCAGGGCATGGTGTGCCAACTGGCCGGTCCGTATCCCGTGTTCTACTCTTCCTCACCGGAGACCGCACCTTCACTTCATGGGTCTTGAACCCCGCCCCCGTACATAGAAATCGCAGATGGAGGACGTCGATCACCGCCTTAGAATAGGTTTAGGGTCGGGTTTCTTTTATTTTTCTGTCCTATAAAAGTTCGAAATGTAATGAAAATCTGCCGTGTTTGCATTAATCTCGGCCGGTGTATATGAACTTTCACAATAATATACATATTGTAGGAGTACTAGCAAGATGCCCGTGCGTTGCACGGAAGATCAAGATCTTGTGGGAGAAAAGGATGAACGAGGGAAAGCCTTATCTGCAAATGTGGAGAGGAGTGCGGGTAAATTGTCATAGTTTCCTTCCTATCCGTTAGATATAGATCGGACGGCCTATATTGCAGGATGACAGGCACACCATCATCACCAACTCTGCTTTTTATTGAACCGAGACAAATCTAACATGCGAAGTAAAATAAACACATAGGGTCTATACATACACAAATTATCTTAGGCACTCCAATAGTACGTCCACTACACATTCACGCATTTCACATCTTTCTACATCTACGGGAACCTACGAAAGGGTTAACGTAAATTGCCTCTCTCTCTCCTCCCCTGATTTTCATGGTGGTGGGCCCCTCCCTCCCCCCAATCTACAATCAACAGCTCACACGTTTCACATTACGTTAATTACGTAACTGGGATTACGTAGGTGTAGCATTACTCGTCCTAAAAAACCCAACTAAGCCAACCTCCCAGCATATCGCGCGGGAAAAGACCCGGCCGCGCCGTTTTAGTCGGGATTACCGGATTACTAGTAGTAGTATCGATGGATCGCGCGAAGCAACAATTTTTTTTGAGGGGGCGAAGCACCTAGTTTAAAAGGAAAAAAGGCGGTACACTCACAGCACTCCTGTCGCGGTCGCATTGCACCCCACACACGTTCGGTCCTGCACACGGCTCACGCAAACGGAACGCGCTTCGGCTTGCCTCTTCACTGACACGTGGGACTGCACTTGGAGAAACCGACCATGCGCCAAACTCCCCCCGCCCACCGCGCGAAAATCCTCCCCCCCCACACCCAAAAATTCCCCCCAAATCCGATTCAACCGCCCTTCGGCCAACTAGCCAATAATATTCCCCAAACCCCCTCCCCCTGTCCCCCTCCACTCCATTCGCTCCGCCAAAGCCGCCCTCCCCGCCGCGCCGATACGTCGGCGCCGCGGTTCGGCGATCCTCTCGCTCCCACAGTACGCTCTCGTAGACTGCCGTCCTCTAGCCGCGCCGCCACCTCTGGCTACGTTCTTGTGGAGGCGCACGGCGGTCAGCGCCGCCACCGCTGGCGACGTTCGTGTGGAGACGCACGGCGGTCAGCTTCTCCCACGGTACGCGCATTCTAGACTGAGGCCCCGTTCATGTCGGTGTAGCGCTGAATGTTAGCTGATAGACGCTGTTAATCTCACTGTTTGCCGAAGTAGTTTACTGTCAATATGCTCTGCTTAAGAAGCTTCCTTGCCCTGTTCTGCACTCAATCTGCTTAGCTGAGATGGCATGCCAAGGCCGATTAGTTGCTAAAATATCCTGCCATATATTTATTGTGACGTAGATTGCCATGGTCTAGTAGCCAATCTGTTAGGTGAAATAGCTCTACACCGTTTTATACTCGATCTTTGTTGCTGCGATGGCCTTCGATAGTTCGATGGCTGTGTGCTCGGCCTCATTGACTGCTGAAACAGCCTGCCATAATTTGGCACTCAAATCTGTTTGCTGAATTAGCTTTACATATATTTCGTTACTTAGATCTGCTCGTCCAAATATCTTGCCATAGCTTTAGACATCGACCTAGGTATTTTTTTCTGGACTTCATAAAAAAGCATATATGTTTTTCCTGTAATATCTAGTAGAAGAACTAATTTGTATGTCTAACAGATGGACAGGACTTGGATAACTTCTGCTCGAAGATTCTCCGCTGCATATGTCGAGGGGGTTGAAAACTTCATGAACTTTATCAGAGCTGAGTACGGTGGTCCGAAATCAGATGTGCTCTGCCCGTGTAGCAGTTGTATGAATTCAGTTACAAGACCCCAGTCAACTGTGCAAAATCATCTACACTTGTATGGGATGTCGGTCACATATACTAGGTGGGTTCATCATGGTGAAGCTGTGAACGTCAATGTTATTGACTACGTGGAAGCAGCAGATCACCATCTTGATCTGCCTGATGCTCAGGTGGAAGAGGAGGAGGAGGTGGTGGTGGCGGAGCCAGTGAGTTTGACCAACATTGAAACAATGCTACGAAATGCTCGTGCATTCCGTGAACTTTCACCTGCAGAAGAAAAACGGTGGGCCCGCATGTTGGAACAATGCAACGTTGCTGTCACCCCAGGAAATAAGCTGTCAGTATTCTCAGCTATGGTCACCTTTCTTCAGGTGAAGACATCTGAGCGGATGACCAACAAATCATTCGATGCGATGTTGGCTGCTTTCCGCAAATCTTTCCCAGATGCGTCTGAGCTGCCACACACCTACAGTAAAATGAAGAATTTCCTTCGTGCAGTTGGAATTGGATATGATATGATCCATGTTTGTAAGAATAATTGTGTTCTGTTCCGGAAGGATTATGCCAACTTAAGTGAATGCCCGAAATGCAAATCATCAAGATGGAAAGATGGCGATGCTGTGAAGAGGATTCCTCATAATGTTCTGAGACATTTTCCAATTACACCAAGATTGCAGAGGTTGTTTCATGATGCTGAAACAAGAGAGGATGTACTGTGGCATTCTAGGAACCAGGAGTACAGAGATCAGAATGTAATGAGCCATCCATCTCATGGTAGTGAGTGGAAAAGCTTCAATGATAAACACAAAGAGTTTGCTGCTGACCCGAGAAACATTAGACTTGGCTTAGCTTCAGATGGATTTAACCCATTTGGCCACCAGAGCGCCACATATAGCATGTGGCCAGTGCTTGTTATCCCTTACAACATGCCTCCAAATGTCTGCACCAAAGAATCAAACTACATGATGGCCTTGCTCATCCCAGGTCCAAAAAGTCCTGGAAAGGATTTTGATTTGTTCATGGAGCCTCTTGTGGAGGAACTTCAACAGCTATGGAAGGGTGTTCTCACTCGAGACCTATATAGCAGCCCACCAGCTGATTTCTTTCTGCGTGCTGTTATAATTTGGTGCATCCATGATTATCCGGCTTTGGGCACTATGTCAGGGCGAACGACACATGGTTACAATGCATGTGTTCGCTGTGACAGGAATCCGCTGTCATACGCAATACTTAGCAAGATCTGTTACATTGGACACCGCCGTTTCCTTGCCAAGGACAAGCCGCATCCTAGAAAATACCGAAGACATGTGTTCAATGCAAAGCATGAAAACCGTGATGCGCCAAAGAGGCTCACCGCCGATGAGTTGCAAGTGGAATTAGAGAAGGTCAGGCATATTACACCAGGAAACCATCCTGGTAATGGTAGCGGGAAAAGGAAGCGTGGCAGGGTAGAAGAGAGATTATTGTTTACCCGCAGGTCCACTTTGTGGGACTTGGAGTATTGGAAAGATTTGGATCTGCGGCATAATCTTGATGTGATGCACATCGAGAAAAATATATGTGACAGCATTATCGGCACACTTCTTAATATTGAAGGCAAGACGAAAGATACCTTAAAATCTAGGATTGATTTGACACACCTGGGTATCAGAAAGGATTTGCAGGTGCAAGATGAAGGTAAACCACGGGATATGGCACCAGCTGTGTACGTCTTGGACAAGGTAAAAAGAAAAGAATTCTGCGAGGTCCTGTCACGTGTGAGATTCCCACATGGATTTGCTTCCAACCCTGAAAGGAGAGTCAGTGCAGATGGAAACAAGGTACAAGGGTTGAAAACTCATGACTGCCACGTCCTACTTCAAAGGGTTTTACCTGTTATCCTTAGAGGATTGGGCCGCCCTGACTTATACAGAGCAGTTGCAGAGTTGGGACAATTCTTCAGGGAACTCTGCAGTAGGAATATCAGGATAGATGCTTTGGAGCGTCTTAGAGACAAGATACCAACTATCCTATGCGACCTTGAGAAGATATATCCTCCAGCCTTCTTTGATGTGATGGTGCATTTGGCTGTTCATCTACCTGATGAGGCACTACTTAGAGGTCCAGTACAGTATGGCTGGATGTACCCTATTGAAAGGCGGCTAGGCACTTTCAAGGGCTATGTTAGGAACAGAGCTAGACCCGAGGGTTCCATTGCAGAGGCCTACATTGCTACAGAAGCGTTGACATTCTGCTCAAAATACATTGAAACAGCTGATCAGCTTAGCAAAGAGGTGGGTGAAGACAATCCCGGGCTCAATGTTTTCGATTATTCTGTTCGAGTTACAGGGAAGAGTCGACAAGAGGACAAACCTAAAGATTTGGACAAAATGGTTTGGTATGTGTTGAATAACTGTCCTGAGATACTACCTTATATCAAGTAAGTGCAGTACTGCAGCTTATACATCGTAATCTACTAAACTTGCAGCACATTCTTATATATTTAGATGTTTGACGCGATCACTATGTTGTGCAGCATCTACAAAGAGGAGTTACTGCCGCAAAATCCAAGAAACATTGACAAACTGGTTATGGCAGGATTTGCGAAATGGTTCAAGAACCATGTAAGCTTTTGAAGTGCACTGTCAGTTTTTTTAATATATTGAGTACATAAGATGATCAGCTTGTCTATTTTCTAACCATAGGTTAAGAAGATGCGGGAGGATGGGCAGGCAGTTGATGATGCCCTTTACTCACTAGCAATGGGTCCTGATACTCGGGTAAGACATTATGAATCTTGCGTTGTTGGAGATGTGCGCTACAACACCCTTGCACGAGACGAAGGCAGGAAGACACAAAACAGTGCCATCATGAGCACGGATACGTATGACAAAGAGACAACTGAAATGTATGCTAACATAACAGACATTGTTCAGTTGCAGTATATCTCCAGTTTCGAGGATCATCGGTGTGTGGTTCTGTTGTGCTGTCGTTGGTATAACCTGTTTTCCAGGATCGCAAAACCCAGAGCTGATGATTATTTCAAATCCATCAATGTCAAGGCGGCGTACCAGACCAACGAGCCTTTTATTTTGGCAAATCAAGCAACACAGATATTTTTCTTGGAAGACACATTTGCACGTAGCGATGACTGGAGAGTATTGCAAAGGTTTGAGCAGAGGAATTCGTTTAATGAAGTTGCACAACAAGATGATGCTTACACTGCTCCTGATGTACAAGATAACACAGATGTTCCTAATATCTTTGAGAACCATCACGTCAATGACGCCGGCGAAAAGATTGCCTGTCGTGCTGTGGACATACAAGAGTTGATCAAGAAGAAGCCAACGTTCGAGGACGTTGAGGACGAAGAAGAAGATGACACCGTGGGGAATTACGATTCAGACTGATACACATGGCGAAGATGTTGACGCTGCTGCTGCGGATGATGATTACATTGCTTTTGTCGTATTTGCCTGTCAGAAGACGTTTTTTTATCTACTATGTGAAATTGTGTTTGCTATGACAACTGAAACCTGATGAACATGTTGTTTAGTATTTTGCTGTGAGAACATCACTTGTTATGTATGCTGATTTGTGTTTGGTGATTGTATGACAACTAAAACATGATGACATTGTTGTTTAGTTGTACTCATATTTGGCTGTGAAACTTGAATTTGATGACATAGTTTGCTGTTGGACTGCAATTTGCTCGACGTCTTCGAATGAGAACAAAGCTGACCCGACAGGGCCTCTGCTATTTATTTATTTATATGAGCAAAAGGGGATACCCCCTGATTTCCGTTAATAGAAATCATTAGATGTTCACAACACTACGCCCAGCCTGCTACACAGGTTTCATTCATTACTAGTTTCAGCAAAGTGCTCATGTCGTAGCCACTGAATACATCACGAGTGCTACATACACTGCAAATAAAGAGACAATCATCCTACAGAGCACATCGATTTTGCCCATTATCTTCACAAGCTCTTTCATCTCCTCATTGCTGTCAAGGCCGTTCAGCAGCTGTTGCTTGGCCATGATCAGAGGAACTGCATCTTTAACCTTCTGCTCTGCATCTTCCTCTTCTGCCGTTCCTTCAGTTACTTGTCCAACACCCCAACCTGCTGGTATTGGGATTCCTCGGCTAACCAAATAATCAGCGTAGTTGCATTCCCCCACATCAGCAACTTCCCAGAAATACAAATCACACGAATCTTCCCTTTTCTGCACGAATCAAATTGGAAGATCATCAACCAAACTATTAAAAAAATCAGCAACTGAAAGCAGCAGAACAACACTTAAACATATTATTACCCCATGATTCGGGCATTTGTAGAAGACTCGGCCAGGGTTGCGGATTGTGGTTGAGACGCGACGGATGACTCTGCGTGATTTGCAGCAGTGGCACCACACCAACGGCAGCGGGTTGCGATGAGCAATCGGCTGCGGTGCGCGTGCCGGCGGGGGTGTGATGAGACCCACAGGCGATGGTACGGGTGGCGACTTGGCGCATATCTGGTTGTTGCCTGCTGAAGAGCAGGTGGACGAGCAGCCAGCGGACATGGTTGCTGCGGCCAGAGCTTCTGATGCTAGGCAGAGTAAGTAGAGAAGAGGAGAAGCGAACGTTGGATATGTCAGTTTCATTACTTGCAGAGTAGCATAGCACCATATATAGTCATAGTCTAGGTTTGGATTCGAACCAGCTACAGGAGCACGTCTTTCTTTTTTCTAAAACTCGGCAACGTCTCTTTACTGGTACACTAGCTTGTTCTGTACGCCTTCCCAAGTCTTTGATTTTCTTTCCCTTTTTTTGCGAGGAAGGAAGGAGGACAAAATTGAGAGTTCCTGGGACTCGAACCCAAGACCTCTCGGTTGAAAACCAAGGGTGCTAGTCACTTATGTGGCGAACGTTCCCTGTGAGGAGGACGGCAGACGAACGCATTTTCCTCGCAGTTTTCTTCCTATATATAAAAAAGTATGCTACTTGGTGTCCGCTTAGTCAACAAACGATTGTGCCAACCTTGACCGTTGGATTGACATTCAACGTCTGTCGCGTTTCTTCAGTCTCTTCTTCCTCGAGCCGCCAAAGCCAAACCAGCGCCGGCGGGACCGCCTGCTCCCGCCTCCCACGGCTGGCTGTGATCTTCCCCGGCTCCTGTTCGTTCCCGTCCGAGGCCTCACCATCGTCCTCCGCCTTGGTTCGCTCGCCGCGGCGCCGCCCTCCGGTGTTGTCAACATGGTCAACAACCGAGAGGAATAAGGAGATGACTGTACATGGTGAGGATGACAGTAGGGACCCAGCAGCGCGCGCAGTAATTTTGTTTTTTCGGGACGGAGAAGGGTATCAACTGGGTTGTGCGGGACCCGTGGCCCGTCTAGCCCAGGCTTTTATTTCATATGTTTAGCACATGACCAGCCCAGTTTGTTTTTTTCCTTTCTGAAAATGGCTAGCCAGCTATTTTGTTTTTTGCAGAATAACCAACGTAGGCCTACTTGCTTTTCTACGCCCTGCTGGGCCGGAAATCTTTCAAGACGAGGAGGGATGCATTTTGCCCAGAAAATGGGCTATAAGTAATAAGAAATGGGCTATAAGTAATAATAAATGGGCTGTAAAATGAAAAAATACAGCAAACAGGCAATTAGTTCCAAAATACTGTTTTCTTTCGGATTTTGATATTTTAAATTTCATTGTTTTTGTGCGGGTAAAATTTCATTGAATTTAAATTAAGGTATATTTAGATTTAAAATTAATTTGAATCTGGCTAGAAATTTCGGGCTGTATGCTGTTTGGGACAGATTTGGAGGCTGACTTGTGGGTCTACTAGGTTGACGTGTACTTTGGCTTTGTCAACTTAGTCCACAAACGATTCTAGCAGCAGTGACCGTTGGATGTTAATCCAACGGCCGTGCTGCTTCTTCAATATCTGATCTTCTTGCTCCAGCCGCCCAAACCAGCTCCGGTGGGACTGCCTGCTCCCGCCTCCCGTGGCCGGCTGTGCTGCCGCACAGGCCGCACCGCCCCACCCTACTTCATTGCTGGCCAGGCCATTCCTCTACTCACCCACACCTCCTGTTATTTTCCGGCGACGGCAGCCGGACCAGTAAACCCTCGTACTCCCCACCGCGTGGGCAACCATTGCCGAGTCTTCCCCGGCTCCGTGTCGTTCCCTTCCTAGGCCTCGCCGTCGTCCACCGCCATGGTGCTCTCGGCGCGGCCTGGTCAACGTGGTCAACGAACGACATCCATCGGCCGTGGACTGTACGCGCAAAATAATGATTCCTCCACCTGACAGCTGGGACCCACCGGAAGGGCCTCTGTATTTCGCGAAAAAAACGTTCCCCCCGCTGACATGTCGGACCCACCAGCTATATCTTCGCACGCAAGGAAGTGCCTCCTTATTACGCACAAAAAAATGAATACCCCCTGCTAGCTGGGACCCACCATAGTGGGAGGATGACTTGTGGGCCAACTAAGTTGACGGGGACGGAGGGCTTTGTCAACTTAGTCAATATGAACGATTCTAGCTCCAGTGACCGTACGATGTCCATCCAACGGCCGTAGTGCTTCTTCAACCTCTGGTCTTCTTGCTCCAGCCGCCCAAAGCAGCGCCGGTCGTGCCGCATGCTCCTGCCTCCCGTGGCCGGCTGTGCTGCCGCGGAGGCCTCACCGCCCCCTACTATTCCCACCGCTGGCCAGGCCCTGCGGCGACGGCAGCCTCACACCGCAGCCGAACCAGTGAACCCTCGTACTCCTCTCCGCGCGGGCTTCCACTGCCGCGTCTTCCCCGGCTCCGCGTCGTCCCCTTCCTAGGCCTCGCCGTCGTCCACCGCCGTGGTGCTCTCGGCGCGGCCTGGTCAACGTGGTCAAGGAACGACTTCCATCGGACGTGGACTGTACGTGGAGAGGCTGACAGCTGGGTCCACGGCCGCAGCAAGGAAGTGCCTCCTTATTATGCGGAAAATAATGATTCCTCCACCTGACAGCTGGGACCCACCGGACGGGCCACTGTATTTCACGGAAAAAATGTTTCCCCCTGACTGCTGGGACCCACCAGCTTCATCTTCGCACGCAAGGAAGTGCGTCCGGGCAAAAAAAATGATTCGCCCCCTGACTGCTGGGACCCACCAGCTACACCTTCGCACGCAAGGAAGTGCGTCCGGGCAAAAAAAACGATTCGCCCCCCTGACTGCTGGGACCCACCGGCTACATCTTCGCACGCAAGGAAGTGCGTCCGGGTAAAAAAACGATTCGCCCCCCTGACTGCTGGGACCCACCAGCTACATCTTCGCAGGCAAGGAAGTGTCTGACAGTCGGGACCCACCTGGTCGAAGCGTACGTAGCGTTGTCATTCTGGTCGCGAACGTGTACGTACATACTGGTCGATGTAGAGGCGCGCACGTGTCGTAGTAGAGGCGCGCACGTAGCATGTACACGTACGTACAGCGGCCAGGGTGCAAGAAAGAAAATACGGCCACGTATGTGTACATACGGGCGGGGTCTCGAACGCCTACTCGCGCATACGTACGGCCAGGGCTCGTGTACATGGCTGGGTCGGAACGGAGAAACAGCGTCGTCGTCGTGTTCATGGGGAGGCAACGGAATGCGTCGTGTTCATGGGGAGGCAACGGAATGCGTCGTGTTCATCGGGAGGCAACGGAACGCGTGGGAGCCAACCGGCTGGGTCGGAACGGAATGCGTGGTCGTGTTCATCGGGAGGGCTTGGATGGAACAGGCGATGGAAACGAGGCCTGGCGTACCGCAAAACGGAGGAAACGGACCTCCTACGTTCGGAACGGGGTCCTGTTGATCGGGAGGGGTGTGGCGTACCGCAAAATGGAGGAAACGGACCTCCTACGGTCGAAACGGGGGTCCTGTTGATCGGGAGGGGTGTGGCGTACCGCAAAACGGACGAAACGGACCTCCTACGGTCGAAACGGGGGTCCTGTTGATCGGGAGGGGTGTGGCGTACCGCAAAACGGACGAAACGGACCTCCTACGGTCGAAACGGGGGTCCTGTTGATCGGGAGGGGTGTGGCGTACCGCAAAACGGACGAAACGGACCTCCTACGGTCGAAACGGGGGTCCTGTTCATCGGGAGGGGTGTGGCGTACCGCAAAACGGGACTCCACGGGATACTGTTCATCTCCACCGTCGACCTCCTCCAGCCTCCACGGGCTACCGTCGACCTCCTCCAGCCTCCACGGGCTCCTGTTCATCCAGCCTCCACCGCGCGCTACTCCACCGGCTACTGTTCAACCACCCCTCCACGGGCACCCCTCCACCGTCTACTGTTCATCCAGCCCTCCACACCACGGGGTCCTGTTCAACCACCCCTCCACGGGCACCCCTCCACCGTCTACTGTTCATCCAGCCCTCCACACCACGGGGTCCTGTTCATCCAGAGGCAACGCCACCGCTCACTGTTCATCCAACCCCCCCCCCCCGCAACGCTCACTGTTCATCCAATCGATCGGCTTCAGTTAGCAGCAGTAGCGAAGGAATCGCTCGATCGGGTTCAGTTAACAGCCATCGATCGATCGCTCGGGTTCAGTAACGCGTAGCCTGCAGTGCAATCGCTCGGGTTCAGTTAGAGCCCAACGCCTCGCTCGGGTTCAGTTAGAGCCAACGCCTCGCACACACGCGCGTACGTGTACGAGAGAAACGCGCATCGCTCGGCCCCCGACCTCCCACCGTAACCGGGAACTCCCCGAAATTTTCCTCCCCCTCGCTTCTACCACGGTTTTTTCCGTCATGGACGGCCCAAAGAATGTCATGCAGCTGCGTCTCCGGCCCGCCCAGGACGAAAAGCCCATTTTCTGTCATGATTTTTTGTCATAGAAGTAGGAGCCCACCACATCTATGATGATACCGGGTTTTGTCACAATTATCGTCATAGAAGTGTCATACGTATGACAGAATTTTTTTTCGTTCACCCCAAAATGTCACGGATGTGTCTTTTTTTGTAGTGATTTTGCAGACCATAATGGGCTGGCCCAGCTAAAGGCCCAACATTCTCAGTTAAGGCCCATACGGCTAGTGTCAAATTAGGCCATAAACGGCCCGTCCTAAACTTGTCATCATCGCGGCCCATGGTCAATTCTGGCCCGTTAACAGTCCGCTAAGTATTTGGGCCGACTTACGACCCGGTGTGTTTCCGGCCTATTAAAGGTCCTGCTTCATTTGGGCCCATTTATAGGCCATTGAAACTTTCGCCCATAAACGACCGTGAAGGATATGGGGCATATTCGGCCATGTGTGACATTCGGCCTGTTAGAGGCCCACTATAGATTTGGGCCACTTTCAGCCTGTTGTGACTTTCGGCCTGTTAACATCGGACGAAATCCATGGGCCATATGTGGCCCAACGCCACATCGGGCCTACTAACGGCCCATATAAAAATGACACTAATCAAGCCCGACCGAACTTCCAGCCTGTTAAAGGCCCGTGTAGTAGGTCGGTGCATTTACGGCCCGTCTGAATTTCGGCCTATGGACGATCCACATTGTAAACGGGCCACCATTTCGGCCTGCTAAGACCCGTGGGTTATTTGGCACAATCAGGGCCCAATCTTCCTTTCGGCCTATTAAAGGCCCATGTTTTTATGGGCTCGAGATATTTACACCTGTAAACAGCCTATTATTACTGAGGGCCCAAATTTTGTTTAGGCCTGTTAAAGGTCCACTATGGGTACAGGCCTACCAGAAAAATATGAAAGCTCATGTTGATTTAGGCCCAGATATTTTTAGTGGGCTACGTGCAAATTTCGGCCAGAATCATTTTTAGCCCAATTGGAATGGGCGCGACGAATGTTGGCACGTTGGGCTCCTACGAAGCTTTCGACGGAATACATTACTAAGATAAACCTACACTATACAAAAATAGTGTCGTAATTACTGCAGCCTTGCGCAACATCATAAATGTTGTATCACAACAAAATAAATTCAAACCATAGAACAAAAGGCATGTTGGCATAAAGTTTACAGTCCTTGCAGATAAAAGCACCATCAGATGTATATAAGCACAGATCATTTGACCTGAGTGCTAATGTTTCAGGCTGTAGAATCTGATGGTGCAGCACAATCTTCCCCTTTTTCTGCCATTGCTCTTGAACAACGAAGCAAATGTCTGATAGTCTGGTTTCAAAACCATTCATATCTTCATGACATTTGTTAACCACTATTCTTGTTTCCGACACAACGTCCATTAGGGATTGGACTTGTGTCTAGAGCACAGATATATCACTCTATCTAGCCGGAAGATTTTGTTCAGTAGGCGATTTGGAAGAGGTTACCTTGACAACCAACCCAGAAATATGTAGGAAGGTGCTTTTTGCATTGTTAGTGGAGAGATACTGACGCACTGCAGCAAGAGGTGACATTGTGCATGTGGTAGCCTCGTCACTTTCAGGTGGTTGTGGCTGTTCAATCATTTGTTCCATAGCTTGCTGAAAGTTTGAACTTGTAGATTAGTGTACCAGATAAGTTACTATTGAGTCAAAAACAAACAAAGTAGGTTTCTTGTTTATACATAACCTATTTTGGTGAACTACTGTAATACATTAGCATGTATTGTAGTCCCAACTACATAATAAAATCACTTTCGGAACATATGTCCATGTAGCATGCCTACTGCATTGTCTATTTCCTCATATTCGTTGACATCTAAGGATAAAGAGACATGGTTTAAAGTAGGATGAACATAGTATGACATCATTCATATCATGGGCAAACAGATATAAAACAAACAGGCTATTGTATCATTGTGTGCGCGCGTGAACATCACAACTAGATTACAGATCAAGACCAAAAGAATATCCTTCATCTCTTTTAAACCATGTAAGGTGAAATGATACGTTAAGACAATTGTGTATAAAAGTGAACAGAGTAACTGACATTGGCTGCAAACCAAGCAGTTAAATGAACACATCACAGTACCAATCAGTTCAAAGGCAGTAGGAGTAAGGACTTACAACAACGGCCTGAACTGGTGTGCTCATGCCCTTCATCTTGCTGGTGTGTCAATCCTTGAAGATTTGCGCTGCATTCGGTTCAGGTTCTTTTTGGTCCGCACAGGTTTTCCTCTGTATTTGGAACAAGTCAATATAGATACGATAATATGGCACAGAAAAAATAAGTAACTAGCAGCTATTTACAAGAGCCTTGTAGTGTGCAATATAGCTACGAGATCCTGTTGTCTATTGGAATTTCACTTTAGAACGTTTGGTCTTGTTCTTCAAGCAATTAGCATAGCAGAAGATACATACATAAATACAAGTTCAATATTTGGTCTAACCAAATAAATATACCCTACCTGATACTTTGGATCAGACTAGTGTTTAACAAGGGTTGTCTAGTCTTCATTAAATACAAGTTCAATATGTGGTCTGATCAAATAAATATACCCTACCTGATACTTTGGATCAGACTAGTGTTTAACAAGGGTTGTCCAGTCTTCATTTGTAATATAGTCCAATGGAGATGTTTGGGCGATTTCATTGTTAGCCTTGCCTTCAAAGTGAGATTTTCTAAGGTGGTACCGATACTGTCGCAGAGCAGACTGAAAAACATGAGTGCATGCTTGTTTAGTTGCATCATCTTCCGGATCCAACTTGAACCTCATCTGTTGAAAAAAGAATGTGAGTCTTATTAGGAGGAAGCTAGAAAGTATGGCACAGAGCAAGACAATATTACAAATTGCGATGAATCACATTACTTATGGATAAATGGTCAAGGAAGGTGTTAAACTGGGTATTGGCTTTCTCATTCCTGTACTTGATCCATGTTGGGAGGATACGTGCATAACACCTAACGGCAATGGCTGCCTCTGATACTAACTTGGCTGACTCTGTAGCATCACGTGGCCTTTTTAAACTTGCCTCAAAATGGATCTCCATTCTTCCTCCTTTAGATTTTGTTAATCTGTCAAGCATTATCCTGGATATTTGTTTTCGCTTGCGCCGTGGTGCTAGTTCAGCAAAGAATATGTAAAGTGCTAGGGCACATCAAACTATGAGAGTACATATAAAGGAGCATGCAACTGCAACTTGACTCGGTCAGGTACCATCTTGGTGTTGATGCTCATAAGGTTCATCTGATCTTGCCAAGTCATGTTGTGTCAGCAATGCTTCAGAAGTAGTGTTAGGCGTGATGACAGCTTGGGAACTGGCCAGTTCCGGAGCAAACGAACAAGTAACTCATTGAGATGCTGGTACAGTTGAAGCGGATGCTGAAGCTGGTGGAGTAGGTGATACTGTGTTTGTAGATTTAGCCGGTGGACTTGGACCTTCTAATCCACTATAAGTACCAGCAGAATCTCGAGGGCATATCCTTTTCCGTTTCACCCGACGAGTAACACCATTCCCTACTATATTCTTTTCCTTGCTCTTTTTTGACTTTGCCATGTCAAGCCGTACCCACAACACAAAAGAATAAAATCTCTCTACAGAACTCATTGATGCATGATACAGACAAGCAATACTTTGATGTAAGACAACCATATGAGGATGGAATATGTAAGAAAAACAGGATGGCGTGGCATATTCATAGCTACGATTTGTAAACTAAGTACAAGGATTTTCAAGAAAATAGAAGTAATGCAAGCTAGACACCATATGAAAGATGCAACCAATATCACTCTACCTAGTTAAAAGTGTCTTGTCATAAGTGGCATTTAAAAAAATTAGAAGCAGTATAACGTAGAAATCAATGCAAGATGCAACCACTATCAAACTGCCATGTTAAAAGCATCAAATCATGAGTGACTGATGCGGGATACACAACAACAACACTTTGATGTAAGAACACAGTATGATTGATAGATGGAGTGTATTCTAGACAGAAAGGCATGTCATATGCAAATGTATAATGTATAAACTCAGTAGCTGCAATTTAATCAGAATAGAAGAAATACAGGTTAGACAACATATGCAACATGAAACCAATTATCACACTGTCAACTTAGAGCAAACACCTGCGATGGTGGAGTACAGGAGATGAACTCATCATGTAGACTTGGGACTTCAACTTCATTAGCAGTAGCAGTGGCAAATCTAGAGAGTCTCTGTTTGCGTCGGTCCGGAGGACCACCAACATCCCTAACTTACTCTTTTCCTTCCTATTTTCTGATATTGCCTTATGAAGTCAAAACCAAAAGAAGATGAATAAAATTAGCTCTGCATAACTGGTTGATGCATGATACAGACAAACACTACTTTGATGTAAGGCAAGCGCAAGATAAGAGGATGGAATATATACCCAAAAAAGACAGCATTGCATATTCAGACGTACGATAGGAGGATGGAATGTGTATGAAAAACAGTAAGCAAAAGGCATTTCAACAAAATTAGAAGAAATGAAAGCTAGGCACCATATGAACATGCATACAATATCACTCTATCAGGTAAAAAGTGTCTCGTCGTAAGTGCCATTTCAAGAAATTAGAAGCAGTACAAGCTAGAAGACAATGCAAGTGATCGTTGCAAGCATCACACTCCCAAGTTAAATGTGTCTTATGGGTAAGTGATCGTTGCAGGTATAAGTTGTAATCTACGTAGATGCAATTCAAAAAAATCAGAAGCAATACAAATTAGACATCATACGGAACACGCAACCAAATATAACAGTTCCAAGTTAGAGCAAGCACCTATGATGGTGGAGTAGGGGAGATGTGCTTATCATCTACAAGTATGTTCTAGAAACAGGATCAGGTGTCATATTAACAGGCATTATGTGTAAAGTAAGCAGATGCAATTCAGCAAAGTTAGAAGCAATACAAGCTAGACATCATACGCAACATGCAACCACATATAATAGTGCCATATTAGAGCGAGCACCTGTGATGGTGGAGTAGGGGAGATGTGCTCATCATCTACACATCTACGTTGACTGTATAGCCTTGCGTTGTCTTGTGAATCTTGTTGGGAGGATGGCGGAGTAGAATCTGTAGAGACCCTCCGTTTCAGTTGCTCGGAAGGATCACCATCATCCAATGCCTTATCAATTTCCTTCCGCTTTATTGATTTTGCATTGTGAGGTCAAACCGACAAGAAGAAGGAATAAAATTCGCTCTTCAGAACTCATTCATGCATGATACTAACAAACACTACTCTGATGAAAGGCAAAGTCATGATACGCGGATGGAATATGTATGAAAAACTGGATGGCTTGACATATTCACACCTTTGATGTGGTAACTAAGCAGAAGGCACTTCAACAAATTAGAAGCACTGCACGCTAGACACCATATGGAAGGTGCAATCAATATCACCCTGCCAAGTTAAAACTGTCTCGTCATAGGTGGCGTTCATCAAACTAGAAGCACTACATGCTAGAAATCATATTCAATATGCAAACCAATATCACACTGCCAACTTAAAGGTGTCCCATCATATGTGACTAATGCAGGATACACAAGAAGAGTAGTTTCATGTAAGAACATGGTGTGATAGACAGATATAGTATGTACCAGAAACAGGAAAGCGTGTCATATTCACGCGTATCATGTGTAAGCTAAGCAGATGCATTTTACACTAATTAGGAGCAATACAAGCTAGACACCATATGCAACATGCAACCAGATATCACACTGCCAAGTTAGAGCAAGCACCTTGGATGGTGGAGTAGGGGAGCGGAGACTTGGAACTTGTAATGCGCTAGCAGTACAAGGAGAATCCATACAGATGCTCCATTTACGTTGCTCCAGAGGACCACCATCATCGCCTTCCTTACTCTTTTCCTTCCTCTTTTTGGATTTTGCTAAGTCAAGTCAAACCCACAAGAAAAAGGAATAAAATTTGCTCTTCAGAACTCAATGATGCATGATACTGACGAACACTACTTTCATGCAAGACAGACGCATGATAGGAGGACCGAATATGTATGAAAAACAGGACGGCATGACAATTGATGTGTATGATGTATAAAGTGTAAACTAAGCACAAGGTGTTTGAACTAGTTAGAAGCAATGCAAGATAGAAACCATATGAAAGATGAAACCAATATCACTCTATCAAATTAAAAGGGTGGCCTAACAAATGTATTTGACCAAATTAGAAGCAATACATATCAACATGCTAGAAATAATATGCAATATGCAACGAATAAAGGTGTCTCATCGTAAGTGATTGATGCAGGATACAGAAGAGAGGTAATTTCATGTAAGAACATGGTTAACACATAGAGGTAGTGTGTACCAAAAATAGGAAGGCTTGTCATATTCACAGGTATAATGTGTAAACTAAGCAGATGCAATTTACCCTAATTAGAAGCATTACAAGCTAGACATCGTATGCAACATGGAACCACATATCACACTACGAAGTTAGAGCAAGCACCTGCGATTGTGGTGTAGGGGAAGTGTGGTCTTCAAGTATAGAGCTACGTTCAATATCTTCATTTAGGCTTGCTGTTTCTTGACAATCATGTGGAGAGGATGAAACTGTACTCTTTATAAGAGTAGCGCGTCTCATACTAACCCACGGGCGTGACTATCTCATCATAAGCGATAGATGCAGGATACACTAGAACAGTAGTTTGATGTAAGAACATGGTATGATAGGCAGATGTAGTATGTACCAAAAACAGGAAGGCGTGTCATATTCACATGTATAATGTGTAAGCTAAGGAGATGCAATTTAACAAATTAGGAGCAATACAAGCTAGGCACCATATCCAACATGCAACCAGATATCACACTACCATGTTAGAGCAAGCACCTGGGGTTGTGGAGTAGGGGAGATGAGATTTGGAACTTGCACTGCAGTAGGAGTAGCAGGAGAATCTGTAGATATCATTTGTTTCGATTGCTCCAGAGGACCACCATCATTCCGTGCCTTCGTACTTTTAGATTTTTCCTTGTCAAGTAAACACACAAGAAAAAGGAATGAAATCCGCACTTCCAAATTCGTTGACGCATGATACTGACGAACACGACTTTTATGTAAGGAAACCACATTGTAGGAGGATGGAATATGTACGAAAAACGCTAAGAAGAAGGCATTTCAACAAATTGGAAGCAATGCAATCTAGACACCATATGAAAGATCCAACCAAAATCACTCTACCAAGTTAGATGTGTCTCATTATAAGTGGCACTTCAAAAAATTAGAGGCAATACATGTTTGAAATGATATGGAAGGTGCAACCAATATTACACTGTCAACTTGAAGGTGTCTCGTCAGAAGTGATTGATGACGGATACACAAGAAAAGTAGTTTGATGTAAGAACATGATTAATAGAAAGACGTAATATGTACCAAAATAGGAATGCATGTCATATTCACAGGTATAATGTGTTAACTAAGCAAATGCAATTTACCCTAATTAGAAGCATTACAAGGTAGACACCATATGCAACATGCAACCACATATGACACTACCAAGTAAGAGCAAGCACCTGCGATGGTGGTGTGGCGGAATTGCGGTCATCAACTACAAACCTACATTGACTATCTTCATTTAGCCTTGATGTTTCTTTAGAATCATGTGGGGAGGATGACACTGCAGTCTTTAAACGAGTAGCGCGTCTCACAGTAACCCACTGGGGTGACTGTCTCATCACAAGTGATTGATGAGGGATACAAAAGAGCATTAGTTTGATGTACGAACATGGTTAATAGACATATGTAGTATGTATCAAAAACAGGAAGGCATGTCATTATCAAACGTATAATGTGTAAAGTAAGCTGATGCAATTTAACCAAATTGGAAGCAATACAAGCTAGACACCATATGCAACATGCAACCACATTTGACAGAGCGAAGTTAAAGCAAGCACCTGGGATGGTTGTGTGTGGCAATTGAGATCATCAACTGCATATCTACGTTTACTGTCTCCATCTGCTAGCACTGCACCCTTTAGAGCGCTGAGACGCTTAGTGCTTATCTTTGAATTACATTGGAGCGACTTCTGTCTTTTCTTTTTTGTATTCATCATCACCGCGCCAGAGTCTGAAATACCCATGCATAAAAAACAATAGTGTGAGTATGGGTGAAGTGTGTGCATAAGTAGTATAGTATAAAGGTAGCAGATAGCAGGTCGGTGAGAAATAAATGAAGGGAGACACATGATAGTTCTACCACATGCATGGCACACGAAATTACTAGATTCTAGGATTTTGAAATATGAGCACAGGGATGGCTGGGAAATGCAGATGCTCCTCCAGCACAACACAAGGTGTGGTTGTCGGGACCCCGATTCCAAGTCACATCGATCTAGCCGGTAACACCTCATATCACTTTGTGGCCTCACGCACGGTATTCCCACGGGTGTCGCCTTACCATGGCCCGGGACCGTTTGTGCCTTTTGGCTCACGTATATGATAGTGTCGCTAGCATCCATATGATAGAGAACCCGGGCCGACATGACTAGTCGTGAACCCAAAGTGGCACTAACTTACGGGGACAGGCATACATGAATCAACATCGGGCATGTCGGTCAGCAGCGTGCGAATCCGGGCTGTAGCTCTGGGCTAACAGGACTCCGGTGAACCGGGCTGTAGCAGGCTAGGCAGGACTCCGGATGTCACCGCGTGACATTTCCCCGAAGGGACAGACACAGGAACGAAGTGAATCACATGCCGGCCAGTCAAGTGTTCCGGAGCAGTAGTGCTGGGCTAGCAGGACTCCGGTGAACCGGGCTGTAGCGGACTACTATGGCTCATGGAAGCACAAGACTACATTTCCCCATAAGAGAGGCTACCAAGGATAAACAACTAGGTTGTCGGATCCCACACATACCAAGCATTTCAATCATACACACAATATGCTCGATATGTGCAAATACAACATGGCATCACAACAAGACTCTACGACTCAGAGTATTTATTCATTAGGCTCCGAAGAGCCAGATATTACAAACATGGGTCTCATGACCCAACATTCAGAGCATACAAGTCAAAGCACATGCGGAAGCTTAACATGTCTGAGTACAGACATCTACAAATGAAAAAGGCTGAGAAGCCTGACTATCTACCAGATCCTGCCGAGGGCACAAGATCGTAGCTGAGGTATCAAGCTAAACGTCGAAGTCCACACGGAACTACTAGCGAGACTGACGTCTCTCTGCAAAACATAAAATAGGCAAACGTGAGTACAAATGTACCCAGCAAGACTTACATCAGAACTAGCTACATATGCATCGGTATCAACAAAGGGGGTGGTGGAGTTTAACTGCAGCAAGCCAGCTTTGACTCGGTGGCTATCCTGAACTACGACTGCAAGTAACTCTTTTGAGGTGGCGCACACGAGTCCACATATTCACCATATCAATACACCACTATGGATCCGCTCCCGTCTCCCTACGAGAACGCCATCCATAGCACTCACGCTTATCTTGCGCATTTTAGAGTATCCACTTTCACTTGTCTATGAACTGTATAGGCAACCCAGAAGTCCTTTACCGCGGACACGGCTATTCGAATAGATCATATTAACCCTGCAGGGGTGTACTTCGTCACACACGCTCTCGCCACTTACCACCATGTACACGTCGTGTACCTCGGCAACCTTCAAGCGGAAGCCTGGCGAGGGAGTCGGCCACGACCTGACTAACCACACAAGTCTCTCGTCCAGGTTTATCGCCTATTCGGGTTCCATCCGCAAGGAGATCCGGCCGGGGTGTCGCTCACGGCCCCAAACGATGTGTGCAGGGTTCCCGAGCCCACCATCCGGGTGCCACTCGGTACACCAGGCCACGTGTGCCTAGTCTGTCCCAAGCCCACCTGTACCGGGTGCCACTTGGTAGACTACTAACACTACCTACAAACACCAGAAACTAGTTGCAACTCCTGGACAGAGATCAAGTTGATTAATAAGTCGAGAGGGGTCGAGTTACCGGAACCCAATGTGTGGTAGTAACTGTTCATGGATCACAAACACAGCACTCAGTTCCTGAGGACGGTTTCAATGAGACAACCCACCATGTACTCCTACATGGCCTCTCACCGCTACCTTTACCAAATCGTGTTCACACACTTAGCTCTCACACAGTAGGACATGTTCACCACTTTCCAATTCATTCCCGATGAATCAGACCTGACACAACTCTAAGCAATAGCAGGCATGACAACAAGCATGAATGAGTAGGCACATCAGGGCTCAAACAACTCCTACTCATGCTAGTGGGTTTCATCTATTTACTGTGGCAATGACATGTCATGTAGAGGATAAAGGGGTTCGGCTACCGCAGCAAGTAACAGATGAATCGTTGTTGTCCTAATGCAGTAAAAGAGAGCAGGAGCGAGAGAGTGGGATTGTATCGGAATGAACAAGGGGTTTTGCTTGCCTGACACTTCCGAAGATAGGATAGCTCTTCATCGGTGTCATCGATCGCATCGTCGAAGCAACGTCTACTGAGAGGGGACAACACCGGCAAACAGAGAAGAAACACGATCAATGCAATGCACAATATGATGCATGCTATGACATGGCAACATGAATGTGTTTTGGCTAATGCAACTACAAACAGATGGGTTTGGGTCATTTTGAGTCAAAGGTTCAATCCCAAACTCAAATTATGAATTTAAATAGTGCCTTATCATGTTTTGAACTAAACAGCAAGGTTAGATGTTTAAAATGCATGAAACCAGTACAGATGGATAGATTGGATTTTTCTGATCATTTTTCATATATAACTTGTCTCATTTGGAGCTACGGTTGAATTTATACGATTTTTAGAAGTTTAAGCCTTTTTCTGGATTTTCTGATTATTATTAAAACAAGAAAATCATTAATTGCGTCAGCACTGTGTCAGGACTGCGTCAGCAGTCAACTGGGTTGACCCAGGTCAAACCTGACATGTGGGGGCCACACGTCAGCGACACAGGGCTAATCTCGGTCAAACCCAGCGTTGACTGGGGTTTGACCAGGCCTGGGGCCCACTGTCAGTGGTTGTGGGCGGTTTAAGCAGCGGGGTTAGCACCTAATGGCCGTGCCACGTCGGCGTGGTTACGCCGGCAATGACCCGACGCGGCGGCGATCGCCGGCCGGCCGTTTCCGGCCACGGATGGCCGCGCGGTTAGGTGCGTTGGAGAGCCCGTGGTGCGGGGCATCCAATGGTGGTCGTGGGGATGCCGGGGACGGCGTGTAACGGCGGCGGCGATGAGCTCAGGCGGCGGCGGTTTCAGTCGTCGGCAAAGCGGCAGCTGCGGCGTGCAATCGAGAAAACGGAGAGGGGGCAGAAGGAGCAGCAGCTCACAGCGGTTGCAGTAGGCTTCGAAGCGGGCTCGGGGAGGGCCGGAGCTGAGCGGGGCGGCGAGGCCGATCTCCGGCGGCCGAGGAGGGGAAAAGCGTCGGGGCGGCGCTTCGGGGCTCTTCCGGTCGCGTGAGCCGTCGTGGAGGACGAGGGAGGCACGTCGGAGCTCGGGGCCGCGTCGGAGAGGTGAGGGGAGTGGCAGTGGCCGTAGCAGCAGCAAACGGCGGCGACGTCGTGTTCGGTGGTGCTGCGGGGAGGGAGCTAGAGGAGAGGGAGAGAGCTCCAGAGTGAGGGGAGAGGCAGAGGGGGTCGAGGCCGTTCCTGTGACGCGGAGACAGCGCGAGGGGGAAGCAGGAGGTGGAAGCAGGAGGTGGAGCTCGGGCGCGCGCGCGTCGACACGCCTCTGCCTGCTGGCAGAGGTTGAAGACGGTGGGGCTTCTGGTGGGCTGGGCCAGTTGGCTGGCCTGCCAGGTGGGCTGCATAGGTAGTAGGTCCAGGTAAGTTGCAGGTAAGCTCTCTTTTCCTTTTGTTTCAGTTTTCTATTTCTTTTATTCTGTTTTGAATTAGTAAAAATACTAATCCATTTTGTAAAATCCTGAAAATAATTGTGGGCGGTGTTTGGATTATTTCCAACAACCCAAAACTAGTTTCAGAATTATTAGAGCATTTAAAAATATTTATAGGATTTAAATGCTCCAATTCAAATACGATATGAGTTAATTCAAAGATCCAGAATGTCCTAGAAATATATTCATCATTTTTGGCAGAGGTTTTCACCTTTATCAGAAATCATGAACATTTTCAAAGGCATCTTGGGTTCTTTGAAAAAAGATTTTGGATTGAACCTAGTTGAGTTCCATTTGGTGCTAGGGTTTGAACATCCCCATTTCAAGTTCAAAAGAATTTAAACATGATGCACACATGAAGCTAGCCTAGTGCAATACGAGAAGCTAGGGATGTGACAACTCACCCCCACTAAACAAGAATCTCGTCCCGAGATTCAAGCATAGGGTAAGAGGAAGAGGGGACACAAAAGCTAACACAATCTTCTCGGTCCAATTGCCCTCATCGAAGATGTTGATTCATTACTTCAAATTGATCTTGTCGTCTTTGCTTTCGGGATCTTCATCCAACATGATGACGATAGAAGAAACTCTATAGGAATCGATCTTCTTAAAGATCGAGCAACTCACGACCAACTCACGGAATGAGATGTTGAACATCTCTCGAGCCAAGACACGGAACATACATCCAGAGGGAAGAAGTGAAACAGAGAATGAAGATTCAAGTTGATAAGCACAATTCCACGCTGAATAAGACGGTGCATGGTTTCAAGATAACGAGGAGTTGTCTGCCATCATTCCATAACGGGGCACCTTAGGGAGGGTGGCTCATAGAAATATTCCCTTAAGTGGCAAAAGAATTACTTTTGATTCAGAGATCATTGAAACTCTTCATACCAGTGTAAGGCAATTTACAAATGATCGTTTGAAAGAATTCAAAAGAATGGCACACTCAATTTGGAAAGGAAACTATGGTTATAGAACAACTCGGCAAATGGAAGGCACATTCCAGTTGATACCAAGGATATAACCAAGTGACTGCGCGTGCTTTCAAGAACTTGAGCATTTCCATATTCATCAAGGTTTTACCAACATCCGTGCCGAGGATCCTGGCAACACATCATACTACCATGATGAACGGTGATGGAGGATGCAGGTGCAAAGGAGATAACACTTTCTCAGATTTTTCCTTAGCAATGCCAAAGAAACAAATCTGGATGATCGACCGAGAGACATTTAGCATTCCGCTTCTAATGTTCTCCTTGATGTACTAGGTACCACGGTCAATGCTTAAAACATCAACATGGCCATCAGGTAAAGGTCGGACTTCGGAGGCACAAAAATCCATAAGGAACAACTTGTGGGATAAGTCATATGAAATCCTCATGGGAAGTGACCAAACGGCTTAATCAAGATACTACAATAATGGTGCTTCCAGCTAGGTGCATCCACTTCACTGGAACCTATATCATAGTTCTTGGAAGAAGTTCCAACCATCATATCTGCCTGAGACTCAAATCTGGTTGGTAACAGGATATTCCAGACTCATCGAGTCTAGAAGAAAATGAAGGTTTGCAACACAAATCGACGAGATGACGTTGCGAGATTCTCGGGAAATGAGCTACGGTAGCAAGCTCCAAAACATGAGCTGGTTCTGCTAAACACATGTGAACACGCTGTCCCGGACAAGCATGACCACATAGTAGTCTTATGATAAAACACTACCGAGTTCAGGTGGGGAACCATCATCGAGGATATTGGAGTCTTGTGCATGATCTAGAATTAGCACAACAAGCTCCTTTTCCTTGAACAAATCAATCAGTGGCTTGGTGTGCTAGGAACACATATAGAATGGAGGTAGCGAGCCTATCAAACCATAGCATACTTCGCACATGCATGACTGACTTGGGATGGTTCCAGAGAAACAAAAACAATCTTTCTCGGATCCACGGCGACACGTTACATCAAGTGCACGTGAATTAAAGAAAGTCACTTCTTTCATCCAAACATATCCTTCATGGGATAGCACGAAGAAAATGCTAGCACAAGTTTCCAACGCTAACTTAATGTTCAACACGAGTCATGGACAAGATGAAAATATTGCCGATGGGCTCAACAACAGGTCATCCAAATTTCCATGAAAATGGAATTCCACAACTATGTGAACAAAGCGATAGCATTGGTCAAACCCAAAGAATATAATGGTGTATGCTCGAGGAAACAACCATGAGTAAGACAACATTACGAACATCGTTGGTTCTGATTTGATTTGACGATAGCCCACACTCAAATCAAAGTATCTACAAGACAGTAGATCCAACAATTGATCACAAGGATCAATCAATGAAGATATCATCTTTCTTCAACACACACACAAAAAGATATCCCTTAGAATGAACTAAGCCAGGCAAGCTTTTATCTTCCAACTCTCCAAGTTGTTGTTTGGCTTAACCAACTAGCTCAGGGGTATCCAACACAGATTCTTGGAGAAAGGGTGGTTTACAAGAATACCAACATGATCACGAACTCAACATAGCGGTCAGGTGACGACCTGGTGATACCTCCGAGAAGATATTCAGAAAATCACGTACCACCGGTACGTTACTAAGCTCAAGATCAATCTTGCTTTTCAGGGCAAGACGATGTGATCAAGAGAGTAAGGGTTTGACAAAATCCTAACTCATTGATCGAAGAGTGCACCAGAAATAAGGACTAGGTAGCACGATCAATCTTAGGATGATGATTTAATAACCAGCACACTAAGAATGAGAGTGTTGTCCATTAACTACCAAGCAACGGAGTTGCTAGGAGTATTGATTTCACACATCACAGTACACTTGTCGGTATTCCGGTTACAATAACACGGGAACCGAGGAATTAACAATGATGGTAAGAAGTATTACTACGTCAAGAATTCATAAGAGATGGTGCAATTCTCATGACACTCTTGACATAAAGATGGTAATACTCCAAGGTAGAACAGAACAAAAGCTGGATTGGCATTTTGATCTGTGGAATACAACTACTTTGACCAAATCCTAGAAATGGATAGGGTACTGGAGTTTGTTTCTCCTAGTCATTCTGGAATAGAATGGCTTGACGGACCACAAGGATAATAGGCATCAATAACACGAATGCACAACTAGTCCTGACTATCAATTGATAGACAGAGGTCAGAATGCAACTAAAGAGAACAACTCAAAGGAACATATAATTTTCTGAGTTGTGGACGCATAGGTTAGTATGTCGAACAAGTTCAACATATTTCTTTCGGATAATCCACGCAGAAAGGTAGGACTGGCAGATTCACAATTCAGAATGGAGGACTCATCAAGAGCACTCTTATTGTGATCTTTTGGTTCAAGAACTTCTGCCGTAAGCAATTCATGGTATTTGGAAGAAGGATATACCACGGAACTCGAGGACTATCGCAAAGGTTACTAATATCCTAAAGGAACGAGCAAACACTATCAACAGGAGGTAAGTAGAGTGAATCTTGGGTCAAGAACCCAAGGGTAGGATGCCTACTACTAAATGGCATCACGAGATGCTTTCGAGAATGGTGGCCAGAATCATCACACCGGGAACACAAAACATGGCTAGATTACTAGGTGACTCCCTAAAACACCTAGGGTCATAATAATAGCTCCAACATATATGTCGAGGTAACAGAGTACCTCAACTCACCGAATAGTGTGGTTAAGCTGGCCCAGAGAAACATCGGGAACGGAAATAAGGGATTTGCAAATGCATTGGATTATTTAGAAACCTGGGATGACTCGGACAGCATTACGGCTGTAAATGCTCAAAAAGGGTTTGAGACATCCTGCAAAATGGTGGCATAGCCACTTAACATCACAATAGCAGGGTTCCGAGACCAACTGCTAACACAGGAAAATACTAGGAACTGAACTGAGACTTGAATCCATCAATCCTAAGATTCTACGGATTAGTAACATGTGATCCTGATAGAAAGACAAGAATCCTAGTTCTTAATCCCCGTAGAAGAGAAGAGGATGACTCAGATCAGAAGGCTATAAGGTAAAGGAGTAAAAAGAGCCTTACGTTCCCATCCACAATCAATTCCCTTATATAACTAAAGCATTTCTAGACTCAACTTCGACCCGTTTGGCTTGGTAATCCTACAGGAAGTCAGGCTCTGATACCAAAGCTGTCGGGACCTCGATTCCAAGTCACATCGATCTAGCCGGTAACACCTCATATCACTTTGTGGCCTTACGAACGGTATTCCCACGGGTGTCGCCTTACCATGGCCCGGGACCGTTTGCGCCTTTTGGCTCACGTATATGATAGTGTCGCTAGCATCCATATGACAGAGAACCCGGGCCGACATGACTAGTCGTGAACCCAAAGTGGCACTAACTTACGGGGACAGGCATACATGAATCAACATCGAGCATGTCGGTCAGCAGCGTGCGAATCCGGGCTGTAGCACTGGGCTAACAGGACTCCGGTGAACCGGGCTGTAGCAGGCTAGGCAGGACTCCGGATGTCACCGCGTGACATTTCCCCGAAGGGACAGACACAGGAACGAAGTGAATCACATGCCGGCCAGTCAAGTGTTCCGGAGCAGTAGTGCTGGGCTAGCAGGACTCCGGTGAACCGGGCTGTAGCGGACTACTATGGCTCATGGAAGCACAAGACTACATTTCCCCATAAGAGAGGCTACCAAGGATAAACAACTAGGTTGTCGGATCCCACACATACCAAGCATTTCAATCATACACACAATATGCTCGATATGTGCAAATACAACATGGCATCACAACAAGACTCTACGACTCAGAGTATTTATTCATTAGGCTCCGAAGAGCCAGATATTACAAACATGGGTCTCATGACCCAACATTCAGAGCATACAAGTCAAAGCACATGCGGAAGCTTAACATGTCTGAGTACAGACATCTACAAATGAAAAAGGCTGAGAAGCCTGACTATCTACCAGATCCTGCCGAGGGCACAAGATCGTAGCTGAGGTATCAAGCTAAACGTCGAAGTCCACACGGAACTACTAGCGAGACTGACGTCTCTCTGCAAAACATAAAATAGGCAAACGTGAGTACAAATGTACCCAGCAAGACTTACATCAGAACTAGCTACATATGCATCGGTATCAACAAAGGGGGTGGTGGAGTTTAACTGCAGCAAGCCAGCTTTGACTCGGTGGCTATCCTGAACTACGACTGCAAGTAACTCTTTTGAGGTGGCGCACACGAGTCCACATATTCACCATATCAATACACCACTATGGATCCGCTCCCGTCTCCCTACGAGAACGCCATCCATAGCACTCACGCTTATCTTGCGCATTTTAGAGTATCCACTTTCACTTGTCTATGAACTGTACAGGCAACCCAGAAGTCCTTTACCGCGGACACGGCTATTCGAATAGATCATATTAACCCTGCAGGGGTGTACTTCGTCACACACGCTCTCGCCACTTACCACCATGTACACGTCGTGTACCTCGGCAACCTTCAAGCGGAAGCCTGGCGAGGGAGTCGGCCACGACCTGACTAACCACACAAGTCTCTCGTCCAGGTTTATCGCCTATTCGGGTTCCATCCGCAAGGAGATCCGGCCGGGGTGTCGCTCACGGCCCCAAACGATGTGTGCAGGGTTCCCGAGCCCACCATCCGGGTGCCACTCGGTACACCAGGCCACGTGTGCCTAGTCTGTCCCAAGCCCACCTGTACCGGGTGCCACTTGGTAGACTACTAACACTACCTACAAACACCAGAAACTAGTTGCAACTCCTGGACAGAGATCAAGTTGATTAATAAGTCGAGAGGGGCACTTACCGGAATCCAATGTGTGGTAGTAACTGTTCATGGATCACAAACACAGAACTCAGTTCCTGAGGACGGTTTCAATGAGACAACCCACCATGTACTCCTACATGGCCTCTCACCGCTACCTTTACCAAATCGTGTTCACACACTTAGCTCTCACACAGTAGGACATGTTCACCACTTTCCAATTCATTCCCGATGAATCAGACCTGACACAACTCTAAGCAATAGCAGGCATGACAAACAAGCATGAATGAGTAGGCACATCAGGGCTCAAACAACTCCTACTCATGCTAGTGGGTTTCATCTATTTACTGTGGCAATGACAGGTCATGCAGAGGATAAAGGGGTTCAGCTACCGCAGCAAGTAACAGATGAATCGTTGTTGTCCTAATGCAGTAAAAGAGAGCAGGAGCGAGAGAGTGGGATTGTATCGAAATGAACAAGGGGGTTTTGCTTGCCTGACACTTCCGAAGATAGTATAGCTCTTCATCGGTGCAACGATCACATCGTCGAAGCAACGTCTACTGAGAGGGGACAACACCGGCAAACAGAGAAGAAACACGATCAATGCAATGCACAATATGATGCATGCTATGACATGGCAACATGAATGTGTTTTGGCTAATGCAACTACAAACAGATGGGTTTGGGTCATTTTGAGTCAAAGGTTCAATTCCAAACTCAAATTATGAATTTAAATAGTGCCTTATCATGTTTTGAACTGAACAGCAAGGTTAAGATGTTTAAACATGCATTAAACCAGTACAGATGGATAGATTGGATTTTTCTGATCATTTTTCATATATAACTTGTCTCATTTGGAGCTACGGTTGAATTTATACGATTTTTAGAAGTTTAAGCCTTTTTCTGGATTTTCTGATTATTATTAAAACAAGAAAATCATTAATTGCGTCAGCACTGTGTCAGGACTGCGTCAGCAGTCAACTGGGTTGACCCAGGTCAAACCTGATGTGTGGGGGCCACACGTCAGCGACACAGGGCTAATCCCGGTCAAACCCAGCGCTGACTGGGTTTGACCAGGCCTGGGGCCCACTGTCAGTGGTTGTGGGCGGTTTAAGCAGCGGGGTTAGCGCCTAATGGCCGTGCCACGTCGGCGTGGTTACGCCGGCAATGACCCGACGCGGCGCCGATCGCCGGCCAGCCGTTTGCGGCCACGGATGGCCGCGCGGTTAGGTGCGTTGGAGAGCCCGTGGTGCGGGGCATCCAATGGTGGTCGTGGGGATGCCGGGGACGGCGTGTAACGGTGGCGGCGATGAGCTCAGGCGGCGGCGGTTTCAGTCGTCGGCAAAGCGGCAGCTGCGGCGTGCAATCGAGAAAACAGAGAGGGGGTAGAAGGAGCAGCAGCTCACAGCGGTTGCAGTAGGCTTCGAAGCGGGCTCGGGGAGGGCCGGAGCTGAGCATGGCGGCGAGGCCGATCTCCGGCGGCCGAGGAGGGGAAAAGCGTCGGGGCGGCGCTTCGGGGCTCTTCCGGTCGCGTGAGCCGTCGTGGTGGACGAGGGAGGCACGTCGGAGCTCGGGGCCGCGTCGGAGAGGTGAGGGGAGTGGCAGTGGCCGTAGCAGCAGCAAACGGCAGCGACGTCGTGTTCGGTGGTGCTGCGGGGAGGGAGCTAGAGGAGAGGGAGAGAGCTCCAGAGTGAGGGGAGAGGCAGAGGGGGTCGAGGCCGTTCCTGTGACGCGGAGACAGCGCGAGGGGAAGCAGGGGGAAGCAGGAGGTGGAGCTCGGGCGCGCGCGCGTCGACACGCCTCTGCCTACTGGCAGAGGTTGAAGACGGTGGGGCTTCTGGTGGGTTGGGCCAGTTGGCTGGCCTGCCAGGTGGGCTGCATAGGTAGTAGGTCCAGGTAAGTTGCAGGTAAGCTCTCTTTTCCTTTTGTTTCAGTTTTCTATTTCTTTTATTCTGTTTTGAATTAGTAAAAATACTAATCCATTTTGTAAAATCCTGAAAATAATTGTGGGCGGTGTTTGGATTATTTCCAACAACCCAAAACTAGTTTCAGAATTATTAGAGCATTTAAAAATATTTATAGGATTTAAATGCTCCAACTCAAATACGATATGAGTTAATTCAAAGATCCAGAATGTCCTAGAAATATATTCATCATTTTTGGCAGAGGTTTTCACCTTTATCAGAAATCATGAACATTTTCAAAGGCATCTTGGGTTCTGTGAAAAAAGATTTTGGATTGAACCTAGTTGAGTTCCATTTGGTGCTAGGGTTTGAACATCCCCATTTCAAGTTCAAAAGAGTTTAAACATGATGCACACATGAAGCTAGCCTAGTGCAATACGAGAAGCTAGGGATGTGACAGTGGTCCTATGAAAATAACAGCCGACTGAAAACAAATAGGCCAGTCCATTTTTCTGCACCATCCGATGTACAAAGAACGGGCAGATCTCCTTCATCTACCTCCAGCCAGTCAATCTTACGATCTTCTTTGAAACGCCAGCGACCATCGGGCCAGTCCCCTGCCTCCGCCCTCCCCTCGACCTCACCGCACCGCTGTGCTTGGCACCGCCCCCCGACCATCCCTTCAAGCCCCGCCGACCTCCAGATCGGGCGCAAGCAGCTCCTACGACCCACACCCGTATGATAGACACCGATGCGCCGCTTCCCCGGCGAACAGGCGGACTAGGTGCTCCGCGTGCCTAAGCGGGTGGTGCTTCTTTTAATTGTGACTCGACTGACCCTAAATTGAAATCCAGGCGGGCCACTGACCTCTAGCAAAGGTGAAATAGTAAATGGGAGGAAACCTTGTGCATTTAGTATCAAGAAGAACATGCAGTACGAAGCGCTCAACTAGTTTCTTTCGTGGGATGAATACGGTGTGAGCAGAGACGTAATATTTGCACGAATAAGGGAGGAGGAGTACCTCTTTCTGCTGGCAGTGCTGTGTCCTCCTTCTGTTTTTCCAATGATCTTCTTGTGGTTCGCTGGAAACGAGACATTGTGGAGGACGGTGGAGCCATGGACGAACCCATGGCCAAGTTGTTGAGTGTGGTGCGGTGGCCGTCTGTCGGCAGCGGGGAACCAGATCCGAGGCGGTGAACGACGGCGTAGCGGGAACAGCTCCGGTGCGGTTGGGTTGCGACAGTGGAGCGGCAGCGGTGAGGCGTAGGACAGCGTGGTCGAAGTGGTTCTGGTACGGCGCACGTCGGCGTCAGCGTCGTGGAGGCAGCTCTGCCTCGGCTTCAGCTGCTAAGTCCTTGAGGGTGTTGCGATTGCGGTTGCGTTGGACGACGACGGGGTACCGGCTCTGGCGTGATAGAGGAGGGCGGCGGTGGATTGGGCACGATGGGGTGAAGGACGGAGGAGGCTGGGGTTTCGCGACTGGTGGATAGGGCGTTTTGGTGCCCACGGAGTATGAATGGGGAAACGAAGGGAGGGTGGAACTAAGGGTGAACAATGTTTCGGTTTGGGATGCGCTTGTTTGAAATTTGGAGAAGGTTACAAACTTTGCCCCAATCTAAATTTTCCGATATATTGCGGGTTGGGGGTAGGACAGTAATCTCAGGTGTCCCAAATGGTGGGCGGTATAGATTTCGGCCGAGTGCATGGGTGTTTAGGCGCCCACGGCGTATGAATGCTTCTCGGAGGCAGTTGAGACTGGCGTCTTGGTGAAGTTACAAACCTACCCCGTTTTAGACCTTTGGACAACGGGCCGATAGGCTACACGTGCCAGAGTCAGGACAGTAATTTCCTACCACCAAACATTAGTCTCGCGCGGTTTTGGGTGACCAGAGGCTTATTTGGCGCTTCGTTCAATATTTGGGAGCAGAAGCATTAACGTTTTTGGTTCTCTTGAACTAAACTTTCAGGATTTGTCAAACTTCACAAATCTTTACTCTTGAAAATCATAAAACTACTATTATTTTGGAATGGAGGGGGTACATTTGAATATACATTATACATGAGTATATATTATAAAATATGCAGGTTACCTCAGTTCATGCATGGTTCCAGATATAATCTCCTTGGTTGCAAAAAATAGTTAGACATGCGTATGAATATATAGCATGTTCAAACGCACAACAAAGATTGATGCCCCCTTTTAGATCTGATTTACAAATGCAATTATCTCGGGTTCAAATGGATGAATGCACTTCCTATGAATTCGAATCTTCGAAACCCCCTTTATGTTGAATTCAACATGTATTCTATTTTGTAGCTAGCAATTTGGAATGTCTCCATGTAAGTGACAAATGTATAAAGTGCTTCACACTAACAACATGGAGTGCACTAATTAATGTTTATATATGAATTGCAAAAGCAAAGCATTGCCTGTATTTCAAACCGCTCTCACTCTATGGATCGATAATATGAAATAAACACATGCACATGCTAGAATTCAATAGAGTATGGGTGTCTGATAGACCGACTTTCGTTCATAAGCAAATTGCAAAATTCATGATCTCATTCAAAAATAATAATGCCATTTATATTTTAATTTAATGCGTAGAACCGCCTTTTACACGTAGATGCACTATGCCTCGACCCGTTCTCACAAACGCGCTATATATCTCTCTATCTAACGCATAAGTGCACACACTTTATGTACATCGACATTTCTCTTTCACACATGCTCACAATCTCTCCCGGGGTGTCGGGGTGTCTCACGCTCACACTCTCTCTCTATCTCTCTCTCTCTCTTTCTGACTACTATGTACCACTCTTTTCACTAATCTCAGTTGGAAAACACTATTTCTCTCACATGCATATATACACATGCACGGTCTCTACTAGCCCTCTATACGCACACACATGTGCCTACGTGTCTCCCGCATGCACATTATCTTTAGGCCTCTCTCGCACACATTGCCCCCCCCACAGATACACCTCTCTCTTAGTAGTTGGCAGATATGATTCCGTCAGATGATTCGGTAGGATATCCCTGACTGTTAGGCTGGATGGTAATACGAGGCAAAGTTTTACCCATTTTCGGACCCTTGTAATTGAGGAAAAAGCCTACTCCTAGTACTGTATATTAGTGATAGGGGTGTGTACAAAGTACACATGAGTACCAGACATTGTGCGTGTGTGTATACTATCGGCAAACTAGCCCTCAGGCTTCTATAACATACTCGGGGCCTAGGGTTACAAATCATATATAGTCGACTTATCACCAGTGGGGATAGTGTCCTCCACGACTCTGGTAGCTTCGTGTTGTACGCCGAGTCCTCCACATGGGTCTTCGTATAATGCGTTTCGGTCCAACCTATGTGGCGCAGGATGGAACCGACCCATGAGTCCTCTTGTAGACCCACCACAACTAGAAATGATGTGCCCACCACACCACACACGCAATCGACCACTAAGAAAATAAGCATATACAATAGTACTGTTATACATGAAAGTTAATTGCATGGTGCGTCCAAAAATATTTGTTCTACATTGTAAATGTTTATATTTTCTCCTAAAATATTAGTCATGGGAAAGAGGAACGAAGGGCATATCTCCCCTTGTCTCCACCGGACACCCCCACTTTCTACACCACTTCCACGTACGCACACAAACTATCTCTCGGCCCTCTAAAAGTATGCATGCCCATGACACATTCACGCGTGACGGTCACTGTATTTGAAGCGAAAGCACTATACGATCACTGGACTTTAGAATATGCTCTTTACGGTCACCGTATACATTCTCGTGGTGATCATACGGTATCTAGCTCAAGATATGTCTCCGTATTTTTTTTATGACACTGACGGACAATGTATTTGGTGTGTGCTCCGTATTTTGTTGTCGACACTTTCGGTCATTGTATTTGAAGCGAAAGCACGATACGGTCACTGGACCTCAGAATAAGCTCATCACGGTCACCACATACATTTTGTGGTGCTAACCAACCTGTGGTTGGATGGTTAGGAGGACAGTGGTTTCTCGAGCCCACCAGGGTTAAAGTGCTGGTGCTCGCATTTATCCTGGGTTAATTTCAATATGTTACGGTGATGTGCATTCAGTGGGAGGAGACGTTCCACTAAACTACGAGGCACCTATGGTGACTTCGTAAAATCTCAAGATCAGATGTTGTCTCACTCTCTCGAAGGTGCTCATAGGGGTAGGGTCTGCGTGTGTGCACTTATAGCGGTGAGTGCTTGCGCGTATATATGAGTGCTTGCGTCTGTACCGTGTTAAAAAATACATGTCATGATTATACGGTCAATCGCTCACCCATACAACTCCGTATTTTGTTGATGACACAATAAATTGACCAGTCAAACGTTCCACGTGGCGCAACTACTTTTGCAACATCGGGGCGCGTAACCGTGGGGCCCACCAGTCAGCGTGTATATGAAAGAAAGAAATGGTAGTTTGAGTCTGTACTGTGTTAATAAAATACATTTTAGGGTGATCATACAGTCACTGGCTCACCATACAACTCCGTAATTTGTTGATGACACGATCAATTGACCAGTCAAACGGTCCACATTCAGCAGCGCACATTACCATTTGGGCCCACCCGTCAGCGCGTATATGAAGGACAAAAACGGTAATAAGTAAGTGGTCGTTGGGGATTCGAAGTCGTGAGACCTCTGGTTGGTAGTCGCCAGTGGTGGGGGCACGGTGATTGGGCGGTGACGTGGGGATCGCCGGAGAAAAAGCTAGGAGCGGGGGGGGGGGGGCTAGAGGGATGGCCAGGGCGGCGGGGGACCGGCGGTGGGGAGTGGTTTCGGGGCGAGCGGGGCGGCGGCGGTTCGGCCGGTGGTGGCTGGCGGCTCAAGGGGGTGGAGGTTGAAGATAAACTATAGGCCCTTAATTTCGTATCCAACGGCTGGAAAATCTACTGACCACAGATGAAAAAGTCAGTCGACTGACGTGTAGCCTCACCCCGCATGTACACATGCAAGCACGCAACACTCGCACGAACACGCACGCATGCAGGCGTGCAATACTGACACGTACACATAACAAACACACGCACCCATGCAGGCGTGCAACACTGACACGTACACATGCAGTCACGAACACACGCACGTACGCACACATGCATGCAACACTTAAACGTACACATGCACGCATGCAACACTCGCACGCCTACATGCACACAGCACACGACGCAAGACACACACTCAACCTATACGTGCATGCACCCTTTGTTAAGGACATGGATTGTTACGGGTATTAATCAATCTTATCCTTGATAAGCAAAACATTGATGTTTGTAGCGGTCTTTACAAATCAGAACGTATCGAACGGGCTATCAACGTATGTATGAAAATTTTAAAATTCTCTTACATTATATAGTAGGCTTATCTAGATGAAATAGATGACGTCACACTCAATGAACAATCATCGATTTATGAAATGCCCGCTTCTGACCGCCCTGGCCCACCAAAAGTTCCTCTCCCGTGCGCTGCCTGCGTTGGGTCACTGACATGTAGGCCATGTACCGAAAGAGCCCACACGTCAGTGGAAGAACGGCGCGGTGTTGTACGTGAGAGTCGAGGGCGCCACTCGATGCATGCCTGGCTGAACACGCCTCCTTGCCACATTCAAACGCCTCCATGAAACCTGTGTGGAAGATAAGAACACTCTGCACACACGTTCGTTCATGTCCGGGCCGGCATTAAACGCAACACCGGCCGAGCTCGTCCCGACTGCTGTCTATTTAATCTCCTATTTAAACGAGGCCAAACACTGGCCAAGAATCGCACACCTCCGCTGCTGCCCTATCTCCTCCTTCACCATTTCATCCACTCTTACAATAGCTTACGAAAAGTATTTATCACGCATCCAAGTAGGCTGGGTGGCCCGCCGAGCCTGCCGTATACGAGCTATGCAGCTCACTGATCCACCTCCCTCCCCTCATCCGACTGAGCCAGTTGCCGCCCCATGCCGGCGCGCGATTCAGCAACTCGCCGCTCCAGGCCAGCTCGACGAGGAGCGGTGCACGGGCGTCGTCGTTGCCGTTCACGCCGCCGCCTCATACCGCGCCTCCCGTGTCTGAGACCGCGTCTCCCGTTTCTGTGGCCGAGACTCCCATGCCGGTGGCCGCGCCATGCAAGCAGAGACAAAAGGCGGGTGCGTGGAGAGCGACGAGTCGGTGGCCAGCGCCTCCGCGTCCGCCGCCATCATCGAGGAGAAGTAGAACACAGGAGGCCGCCGCCGCTTGGGTCCAATGAAGGCCACCGCGTTGGCGACGTCAGCGTACACAACAGGTGTCTTGCCGGATCCTTTTGTTGGGAGGACCTTCGTCGACCCCGCATGGGCTCCACGGAAGCGGAGAAGCCCCCTTCCACCATCATCTTCGGCTTCGGCAGTGGGGAAGCGAGCCATCCTTTGCGTTGAAGCATATACCTCGGGGGCTCCCGGCAGTCCGGTGATCGTGCTGCCGAACATGAGGAACACAAATGGATCGGCGGGCGACCATTTAGGCCAGGTATTATATACCTGTGCTGTCCAGAACTAGCACTGCTTAGCTGATTTGAATGTAATGAAATCCATCATGTTTGTATGAAAATTCGGTATTTTATATGAATTCTGTCATTGTTTATATCAAATATCGCCGTGTTTCCATGAATTTCATCCGGTTGGTTGAGTTGCTGTCAGAATGTGTGCGGCTACGGTTGGATGGCGTAATATGCGGGTCGCCGGTCGGTCTGCTACCGGCTCGGGCGGTGTGGTGGGACAAAAAAAGCACAGCTCGTGCGAGCTCGTCTCGAACATGCACGCTGGAGGATGCATGAGCACCCGAGCCTTTCCTCGTTCATCAGTGGCAAAGGCACCAGTGGACAAAAGGGTCGCCAATATTTTGGCTACCCCGGGCAAGATCCAAACAGCCCCTCCCAGCAGATTCAAATCCCTCGTTCGCCGTGAAATTTGGCCATGAGTTGTTTTCATGGACTAGCAAGATGCCCGTGCATTGCATGGAACGTCAAGATGCATTTTTTACAAAACACCTGCTGTGATTGACCCATGCAGGAGTAATCCCATGTGTAAAAACTAATGATATCTCGAGAACTTTATCGGAAAAATGGTATCTCAAGAATTTCATCGAAAAAATGATATCTCGAGAAAGATGAGAGATAAGGTGAGGAGGAGTGGGGCATGGTGGTGACTGGTTGTCGGACTGGGCGGGGGCATGGGGATGGACGGCGCATTATGTCTAGGTTTGTATCTCTCTCTCACACACCCACGTAGGTGGGGGACGTGCACGAAGAGAAGAGGTGCACCCACGGCGCACGTACTCCCGTCTCTTTCCCAACCACACCCGCGCGGGTACACGGTGGAGCTCATTTCTGTATGAAAAGGTAGGCCACATGGTAATTTGACACGTGTAATGGTTGTCCACGTGATGGAGGATCGTCGACCATGGGTGAACAAACAAATTGCGACTTGACGCGTCATGTTAAAAAAGAGGCAAACCATGTGGGGCCTACCTTAGAGGCAAGGCTGTATACACTTGAATGCTCTGTACGTACTACTTTTGACGTGTCCCGTCAACTCGTAGAACGAGGAGAATCTTGCTTACTACGCCGTCTCCTCCTCCCACGGGCACGGTGGCTCGCAAGACGAGGTGAAGCTTGCTTACTACGCCTTACGCCCGCTCCCTCGCCCACCCGCGCGGTGGCTCCTATGACGAGGAGAAAATTTTACTACTCCCTCCGTTTACTCCTTGTCCCTACCTTGGTTAGGGAGATTATCATATTGTTTGAAATATATGTCTTTTAGTAGTAGTAGTAGGAGTATTATAGTGGTATATAGGAGTAGTACTAGTACAACAATTTCCTTGGAGTCCGTGGTGCAGCAAGCTACCCTAGGCTGTGTTACTACTCCCTCCTTTCCAGTTTATGGCTCAATTTCAAAATCTCTCCAACCAAGGTAGATGGTGAGTGTTGGAATTAATTTCGTAGTTTGCACAAGTAATGTATGCTCGTTTTTCCCAAGAAGTTATGTTTACCGAGACATTAATTAGAACAAATGCATGCATGACCGCTAAATTTCCATTAACTTCAACGTGCATTGGTGAGTTTTCTCTTGACAATGCTTGCATCGGGTGATTTAATGCACCTCGAAATCCAACATGCGATGGTACTACTACTACTAGTAGAATTGAGACTTGTAAAATGGAAAGACGATTTTTTAGACGAACCCTATAAACCGGAAAGGAGGGAGTAGTAAGTAGTATACTACCTCCATAGTGGGTACGTACTCCGTAAAATCAGATTTTCCCAAAACTAAGTCGCTCAACCTTTATTTGCTTGTTTCCCTTCCTACCCCGTTGCCTCGAACAGACTATGCCAAACTCCCCTGCCTGCCGCGTGGGAAAAGACCGGCCATCGCCTTTTTTTACTCCGGGTTTGTATCGATGGATCGCGCGAAGCAGCAAAAACCAAGCCATGTCTTGTACTCCTCCGTCTACGCTCGCTTTCATGAATTATGTACTTCCTCTCGCCGACATGTGGGACATATAGCAACAGGGTCGACGTGTCATGCACCAAATAATAGTGAAGAACAACAGGGGGACGCACCCCAGTCGTACAGCCCCAGTAGTAGTAATGAGCAATGAGACGTCAAATCACAATGCCGCACCTTCCCAGACGGACGAAGCAACCATTATTTCACACTTCGATTCGCCATCATCTCCTTCAAGAAAACCATGTAGTATTGCTTCTGCCATTGTTCTGCCTCAAGAGGGACACGCATATCGCCTTGGTACATCATGACACGTGGGAACGCATGACAGGCCATGCTCCCCCGCCCATCGCTCAGTAAAATCACCTCATTTTTAGTACTTCCCCCATCTCGGTTTACAGGGCATGCACGTCATTCTAGGTTGAGAATTTAAATCTCTATATATGTGATGAACAGTATATGTTTAGAAACTACATCCGCTTAAGAATCCAATGATATACTTTTTGTGACATAGTAACTCATATTTAGTTAGTCAAATGGATGACCGAGAACTACGTGCTTGCCCTATAAACCGAGACGGAGAGGGTAGTACAGTACGTATCTTTTTAGATCAATATAGTTGGGATTCACCAAGGAGCAAAACCAAGTGGTAGGCTACTGTGACACCCCAAAATTTTGGCCTTGTTTTTATTTATTAAAATGTTGCCAGGAAGTAAAACTTTTCCAATTGTCAACTTTTACCTTCTGTGGTTTTGGATTTATGCCTCTTGTGGGAAAAACCTTCAAAGTGTATTTTGACTTGTGTGCCCTCTTTATAAAATCAATCCTTTATCAGTGGATTTATTTGCATAATTATTTTTCATAAGTTTTAATTCTTTTAAAATGATCTTTCATAAATTTGGAGCTCCTTTTTGCACTGCAACCATTTGATAAATGCTTCTAAAAATTCCACCAAAATTTGGGGATGTCATGTGATGGTTCCACATCACTTTTGTGCAAGAATACCTTCTGGCCGTTGGAGATTTTGAGCTCTACACCAACTTTTACAATCTGGTCCAGTAAGCACTTTTGCACTACAACCCATTTAAATATTCTCCTAAAAATTCTTCCAAGTGTTTGGAGATGTCAGTGGATGCATACCATTCATCTTCAAGCAAAAACCCAGGGATGTTCATTGGAAAATTTGAGTGGATCAGCCTCTTTTGCATTCTGGTCCAATTTGATGATTTGTACTGCAACCTTATTTTCCTTTGCTCTTGTAACCCTGAGCTTTTTCCTACTTGTAGCCCTCCCTACCAAACTCTTAAGTCCAGGAGATTGGGCTCATTGGAGGTTTTGAAGTGCATGCTTTAAACCCTTTTTCTTTCTGTCCAAAACTGGAGTTTTGCAAAGCTTGCACTATCAACTTTCTGTTTTTGCCAAACTAACCTTACCACCATCTCCTGCATCTAAAGAGACCCTGATCTGGAGATTTTGGCCACTCCAAGAGTTCCCTAAGTGCACTGGACATTATGTCGAACACCTGGTGTGCACAGTCATTTTTGGCAAGCTCTCTCATTTGGCATTGTGGACTTGGACCCCTGACCTATCCACCTTGTCCACTGAGTGTCTTGCTACCCCTACTTCCATCCTGTGCAGTGCCAGCTCCACCCTCGAGCTCTAGAGCGCGCTGGCATTTCGTCGAGCAGGTGCCGTGCGTGCTCTGGGCGCGCCCAGAGCGCATGTTTTGCACGCGCGCGCACTGAGCCGACACGCCGCACTGCCGCACTCGATGCGACCCGACCCTGGCCTCCCTCTGCATCGCTGAACCGCGCACTAGCCGCCCCCTGCTCCACGGTATCGATGGCACCCTGCAGCGCCACTGGCAGCACCTTGGCAGCACGCCGGCGTCGGCAGCGGATTCCACCGCGGACGGCGCCGTCCAAACCTCCAGCGCACGCCAGCTACCTCAGAGCACAGGCCGCGCTTATCCTCCCGCTCGTCGGAACGCTTTCGTCGCCGCCACGATGCCCTGCCACTACAGGAAAGTGGTCGCCGGTGATCTTATCCTCGGCCACCGCGGGAGCCAGCCTCAAGCGCCTATATAAAGGGTCCCCGAACCCCTCCGAGCACTCACGCGACTTCAGACACTCCCCGTAGAGCTCCCCTAGCAGTAGATTGACCGGAGAGGACCGTCCTCCCCAACTCCGGCCAGCTCGGCCGCCGCCAAGCTTCGGCGCCATTCGTCGCAGCCAAGCCCTCCCCCACCAATCCAACACCACCAGTCGCTCCCTCTGGTCCTTGCGGAGCTGCCCAGCTACCCAAGCTCGATCAGAGATCACCAGAGCACTAGAGTCACTTCGCCACCGTAGCCCTCTCCGCTGCGGAGCTCGCCGCCGGTGACCCCTTCCATCTCCGCCGACCCAACCACCACCCAGAGGATCACCTCGGTCTAGCCAACCCATCCCTGCCCGCAGATGCCCTCGAGGAGCCGCCGTTCGTCGCCGGCGACCGCCGGAGCCTCGCCACCGTTCGGGCACAGAGAAAGGAGGGAGAGGGAGACTAGTCAAACCTGACTAGTGGGCCCTCTGGACCCACTGTCAGCGACTCGCACGTCCGCCCTCTCTCTGTTTAAGTGAAGGCGCAAAACCCCGCGTACGTTTCTCTGCTGCGAAAACGTATTTCCCTCGAAGCGTTTTCCTTTTTCTAGTTTTATTTAAAAAACAGATTTGACCAAACTTTGACTGGCTATAACTTTTAAAATAAAACTCCAAATGAGTTGATTCTTTTTCCTACCTCTCTCAAAATTCATCTAGTTTATTTTAAGATTTATTTCAAAAATATTTGAGACAGGTTTTGGTACTGTATTTGAAATATTTGTATTTGTGTATTTTGCAAAATAGGATTTTTGGAGGAAAAGGAAAGCTTCCAATAAGTGCATCCTTTGCATACTCTTGAAGGCAAGCATTTCTGAACTCTGGCATATATTTTGTTGTGGTGTTTGGATGCGATCACAACACCTTTTGACTTGGAGTGTGTGATAGTTTATGTATCGATATGGTCTCGTGCATGAGTGCACTTTGGAGTTGTTTTGTGGTCAGCAAGGATACACTACTGATTTGGATCATCCTCGTGAGCTTCTCTTGCACACCGGTAGGAAGCCGGGAAAGTCGTGATCTTGGGTAGACGCGAGCTTGTCCCTAATCCCTCGTCAAGACGAGTATGCCCGGCATAGCATGGTGAGGCTCGAGGAGTGGTGATTTATTTCACTAGTGGTAATATTGTTGGTGGATTCCTGGACCACCGGAGTCGGTTGTAGACCGAGTCTTGATCAATAGCTTCCTTCTTTGTCGGTGCCACCACTTGTCCCTGCAGGGGACAGGGTATGGTTCAGTAGGTTGTCAACCCCTTTCCAAAGCACACACCGTACAGAGAGGCCGTGATGAGGGTCCCATGGCCATGGATTAAAGCCTGTCATTTGGTCCGGGGGCATGGGTGTTTCGGTTGTAGCCGAAGGGGATAGCTTCCCCAGTTTGCGCGCGGTATAAATTTTGTGATCCCATGCTACGTCGAGGTTGTAGCCTCCCCACTTAGAGTTTTGCTTGGCAGGTGTCGTGGGTGATTCCAGACACTGGTGAGTTGAGCCGGTGTGTGCAGGTCAGGCGTGTTTTCAATCAAAAGACCGTAGACGGAATTAGTCCCGAGGGACTGAGTAATCCCGTTACTCATGGAAAAATGGTACTCCCTCTGCAGAGGATATATCCTGTTGGATCGTCATGTCCTTGAGTAAAGACCATAGTCTGAGTTGAGTCTGGTAACGGTATTCGGTTGGAGAACGATTTAACTAGAACTCTGTAGCGGTATTCGGATGGAGATACGACTTGACTAAATTATCGGTTTTCGGATGGAGAAACGACTGTACTAAATACTGTTTATGATTATGGTACCTATGGATTACGATCTTTATTATTTTGGACTAACCATTTATATTACGTATATTATTGAGTATCCCTGGGATGGTCCTACCTCCTGGATATTCGCTGTGATTATTTTCTTATAAGCCCCTTCTGTGGTGTCGCTTAGACGCCCGACTGCGGCATGCTTGTTGTTCTTTTATCTTTTATAAGCCCTTTATGTGATGTCGCTCAGACGTCCGACTGCGGCATGCACTGTCTTTATTTTCTGTTATAAGCCCTTTATGTGGTGTCGCCCCGACGCCCGACTGTGGCATTAATATTCCGCATTTTCCGCTCGAGGAGTCTTTCAGACACTCGTTTGGCACCTGCATTAATATTCCGCATTTTCCGCTCGAGGAGTCTTTCAGACACTCGTTTGGCACCCCAGTATTGTACTTTGAATTATTTTAACCACATGTGTGCATCATGGTTTTCGTACCTTTTCGTGACAGACGTGTGATCACATAATAATCCAGAGCATGTTTTTGATTTATTATACCCGTGTTCTTAATGTTTGCGAGTACATTCAAACGTACTCACTGGCTTGTCCCTGGCTATTGTCTTGGCCAGATTCCTTGCTCGGAGTTAAGCATCGCGGTGACAACCTCGGAACCTACGCGTTGACGTGTGCAGCCTCGCGAAGATAGGAGTTATCCTGGTCAGCTGTTCTTGTGGGAAATGGAGTCCCATAGATGCAGATGTACCCAATCGCTTCCGCCCTCAACCATTAGAAACCAAATGTTGTACTCCTAGGCCTGAATAGCCTTGTACTACATATTTTTGTACTTGCTTGGATTTTCCTTGTATCAAGTTGGTGCCTCATCAGCTAACAGTAATCCTGGGGCTGGTGAGCTCACAAGCCGTATTTCTGGGAATTTATATCCTGATAATCCGGTCGTGACAGCAACTCCTGTCGTGTTGGCGTAGCAACTCACGCAGGGTCAGTCCACACACGAAATGGTGACACACTTAATAGGACCATTATGGACGACATGTGGCTCATCCATCGTCTTGTTCCACGTGCGATGCACCAAATTACAGTTCGGAGCAGCGGTTGGACTTGGAGGCACCCCGGTCGTAGCGCCGCAGTATTAGTAAATGAGAGATGAGGGGTCAAATCACAAAACCCCACCTTTCCCGCATTAAGCTGGACGGACGAAGCAACCATCATTTCACTCTAGGGAGCAAGAGCATAATGAAAAGAGAAAACCAATGATGTGTGCGGCAGCTACCTAGGGTACCCTAGGGTAGGGGCCTCCACTACAAATCCTTTTTTAAAGCGCCTCCACTACAAATCCGCTTCTCCTCGTCCTCTTGAAGAAAACCTATGATGCGTGCGGCGGTAGGGTTTGTAGGAGTACTACGGCGTGCCGGGCCATGTCGTAGTAAATGGGAGAGGGATTGAGTTCGAGTCGAAGCTTTAATATGTGTGGGCCGCTTGGTTTTATGGGAACGAGGCAGCATTTGGGTTCGGGGACTGTCAATGTCAAAACCAGCGGATCTCGGGTAGGGGGTCCCGAACTATGCGTGTAAGGTCGATGGTAACAGGAGACGGGGGACACAATGTTTACCCAGGTTCGGGCCCTCTTGATGAGGTAATACCCTACTTCCTGCTTGATTGATCTCGATGAATATGAGGATTACAAGAGTTGATCTACCACGAGATCGTAATGGCTAAACCCTAGATGTCTAGCCTGTATGATTGTGATTCTGCTCTACAGACTAAACCCTCCAGTTTATATAGACACCGGAGGGGCCTAGGGTTGTACAGAGTCGGTTTACAGAGGAAGGAGCCTTCATATCCGAACGCCAAGCTTGCCACCCACGCAAAGAAGAGTCCCATCCGGACACGAGAGGAAGTCTTCAATCTTGTATCTTCATGGCCCATCAGTTCGGCCCACGTCACACAGGCCGGACGCCCGAGGACCCCTTAATCCAGAACTCCCTCAGTAGCCCCGAACCAGACTTCAATGACGATGTGTCTAGCGTGCTGATAGTCTTCGGCATTGCAAGGCGGGTTCTTCCTCCGAATACTTCAAAGCGTCCGATCCGTAGAGTTATACTCGGCTTTCCATTTAATGTCGTACCCATTGGCTTCTGTGCCTCCATTGCTTCGGCTTCCACGTGTCGAGCGAACACGAAAGGTCACAGTATTTTTGCACATAACACCCTGGCCATGTAAGAAAGACATGTATTTAAGTGGATTGGATCTCAGATGCCATCTCACAACAGGCGGAAAATCCTTAGAGCTTGCTAGGAGAAACCATTCCAGCATGGCTAGTGTCCCCAGTTCTTCCTCCTGCCCCCATGGCTCCGAAAAAGGCTATTGGGAGAAATGTTCAGTATACCATGACCATCTAAATAAGCTTCAAACGCAGGGATTCCTTTCCCCCGCATATCTAGTCCCCGTCCGGCAGGATTAACCTCTTTTACAGGCGAAGCCCTAGCGGAAAATTTCCCTAATCCAACCAGGGGGGAGCGAGTGTGCTTCATATCCTTCTTAATAAGAGGCGTCGGGTTTCCAATCCACCCCTTCCTCCGAGGTCTACTGGAGTACTACGGCCTCCAACTACACAACCTCACTCCAGCCTCCATCCTGCATAGCGCGGGTTTTGTCGCTCTTTGCGAGCTATTCCTGGGCTACGAGGCCCACTTTGATTTATGGAGGAAACTTTTCTGCCTCGTCCGTCGTACCCAAAAGGGATCCGTATTCAAAGTGGGCGGCGCTGAGATATGGCGCATAGCCAGGACCGGATACTTGTCCAGCATGCCGAAGAAGGCATCCAGAGAGTGGCCCTCGGAGTGGTTTTATATTGAAGATGTCGCTCTCCCTGAACCAGTCTGAATGGGCCTTCCCAAATTTTCCAGCGCTCCGTTGAGGGAACGCCACAGTTGGCGTCCTCGGAGCCTCAAGGAGGAAAACAGCGCATCAATCCAACAATTAATGGGCAAGATAAGGACACTTGCCCAGTCCGGATTATCAATAATCGAGGTAATGGCAACTTCCATAGCGCGAGGTGTTCAGCCGCTCCAATTCAGGGGGCTCCCTATGTGGCACTACAATGGGGAAGATGACGCCTCATGCTGCGGACGAAAGGGTCCAGATTCTCTCACCGCCCTGGCCGCAATATTGGCCGACCTGTATAATGGGGAGAAAGAGGAGTTCACTTGTCTTATGCGCCGAGAGGGATTTTCCATGTACAATCCTTCTAGTTGGGTGAGTTTTAATCCCACCACTTTATTCAATCCTCTCCCCGAGTCATGTTTAACCGACGTTAACCCGTCCATCAAATAGGAATGGCGACGGGTCGCCGCGGGGATCCATAGCCTGCTCCACACCTGGAGGACCATAACCGGGACCTCGATCCAGGATTCAAAGAAGATCCGGACATATTCGTAGAGCTCAAGGAGGGAGTCTTCTACCAGGCGAGCTATGAGGGCACAGAAGTGGCCATCACGGCCGATTATCTCGGCCTCCTTCCTGCCTCATATGTAAGTAATTAGGAGACATCTCCTCCGAAAGAGCTTCCTCATTATGCCTCACCCACCGCACTATCTCGTGCTCCAAAGGGGAGGCGCTCGGCACGCCATGTTACACCAGGGGCGTCTCATAAGAGATCGGTGACCACGTCGAGCGGGTCTTCGAAGAGGAAGGCAAACGACAACACGGCCGAGCCCTCATCAAAGAGGTATGGCTTTAAATATGCCCCTGGCAGTCACATCGAACTGTGACATTGTCCGCTATGTTTTATCAGGAAGAGTATTCGCCGGACTATGTCCGGGGATCCTGCCAGCCGTGCCTCCACCAGTCAGGTTCCAGACCCTGCCTTTAGGGCAAAGGCTGACACGGGAGTGACGCTGGATTGTCCTCCTTCAAAGGATTCAGATGATGTATTCGTCACGAACTCTGAAGTAGAGAGCGCCATGAATCATCGGCGCCGGAGGGCTGCTCTTCGCGACCCCAGCTTTACAAAGGAGGCGTTCAATGCCTTCAGCTCGCCTGATGCGTACATCCGAGCTGCTCGAGATGGGCTTACTAGAGCCACGGACCAGCATTTGAAAGATATGCGGGTAAGTACGCATTGTACGGATCTGGTAATCATATACCAGTAGCCCCCGAGACTTAAAGTAGTTGAAACAACTAATTTAAGGATCATTGTATAATCAGGCACTCATGGAGAAGAACAACATGCTGTCGCAAGAGCTGGAAAAGTGCCGGACTCAGCTAGCTGTTGTTACCACCGAACTGGAGAAGTCCAAGGAGGCAGCGCCTGGTAATGTTTCCCTCCATCCAGAAAAAGTATAATCATGTACTAGTAATGTTAATACTGTTTGGTTTTCCGATGACAGGATCGGTAGATCAACTGAAAGAGGAACTAAAAGTCGCGCAGGCGGGTAAACAATAGGCCGAAAGGCAACTGTCCGCAAGCGAACGTGTGCTGACACGGGTCAGGCATGATAAGAACAAGCTACAGGATTCCAACACCCTGCTGGGCGAAGAGCTAAAAGATGTACAAGCCCAACTAGCTGACGCCGTAAAGGAAAATAGGAGGCTACGAGGCGGCATATTCAGTATGCTTTTGAACTTACCTCCGTGTAATTCAGCGAAGAAATGAGCTGACAGATTTATGTCTGCAGGTATGCTGACTAGCCGTCCCGAAGAGGAAATGTCCAGATCTCAAGGCGACCTGCTGCAAGAGCTGTCCCAACTGCACGAGCGAGCTCAGCAAGCAATGCGGAGCATTGCCAAGTCTTTGTGGCCATCCGCCTCCCGTCCAGGAAGTATGGAGGAGCTTGTGAAGCTATTCCAAGGAGGTCGGCGACACTTCCGATTATGGAAGATATCGGCCTGCCGAGAAGGTACGCGAGAGGCCTGGGCCATGGTAAAAACATGGTACACCAAACTTGATCCGGATCATATGGACCGGGTCGGACCTCGGGGGTCAAATGGACAAGAAATTCCAGCTAGTTTGGTATATGACCAAGTAAAGATAGCCGCTAAGTTTTCCCAACAGGATTATAAGCTAGACAGCATGTTAGACGACTTAGAGGAAGAAGTTTTTGAGTCCAAGTGACTATGTACTTCAATTGACAAATTTGTCCCTAGCCGGATTGTAAAACAATTGTCATGGCAGACCTGTTCGCTTCGACCTCTGGACCCGAAGGTGCGGAGTGTTTCTGAATACCGGAGCGGCAATATAGACTGGGGTATGCGTGGAAACCAGGCGTAGGGCTCATAGTTGCTTGAACAGACAACTTGTATCCGGCTAGCTATGTTATATTACTTGTTGATTGTAAGAAACATCTTCCAGGGAGAATAGTTCCGTTAAGGGTTCCTTTCCCTGGGTGAACATGCGTTAGTATGCATGCCCGAACTATGATTGAAAAATCGCAGTATATGTAACATCTGGGCGTTCACATTGTAATTGGGGTATAACGTCTTTATTCCGCCGACCGAATATTCCCTTAAGAACGCTAGCTTTGGGCTTCACGCAGTCTGAGGTACAAGTCCGGATGACCCGGATGTAACAATCGCAGAGGTGCTCCCTGTATGCCCTAGCAGAACAAACGGGAACATAGAGCATAAGCACAGGAGCCAGGCAACCCAGCTTGGCAAAAACTTATGTCATAACGGTGCATATAATGGCGAAGAAAAGGTACATATGAGGAAAGGACACATATGTCGTGATCTTGATGCTCGAAAAATAATAATAAGCTTCTGTAAAAGAAGCCCCCAGGTATTATGTGCGTATACATTTAAGGATGTGTACGTCATAGGTGTGCGGTTTAGCCGCACAAGAGCTATAGAGCTAGAGAGAAAATTAAAGAGAGAAAAAATGGAAACAAAGGGACAAGAAGACGAACAAAGAGTACGGCTCTAGGCGTAGAATCTTCGAAGTCTGGCGGCATTCCACGGGTTCGGCTCTAAGCGATTGTCCGATGCATCACGCACGCGGTACGCTCCTCCAGTGAGAACTTCATCTATGATGAAGGGACCCTCCCACTTGGGCTTGAGTTTGTCCTTTTTATTTTCTGGCAAGCGTAGAACGAGTTCGCCAACATTATAAGTCTTGGCCCGCACTTCTCTGCTTTGGTATCTGCGAGCCTGTTGTTGATAGAATGCAGAACAGGCTTCTGCAACATCGCGCACCTCCTCCAGGGCATCTAGACTGTCCTGCTGATCAAGATCGTCCTCTCTCTCTTCGTACATGCGCACTCGAGGTGAGTCATGAATGATGTCGTAGGGCGAAACGACCTCTGCGCCGTACACCATGAAAAATGGTGTGTATCCGGTAGTGCGATTGGGCGTGATCTGCAGCCCCCAGAGTACGGAGTCGAGCTCCTCAACCTAGTGCTTGTCTGATTCTTTGAAAGACCGCACTAGTCTAGGCTTAATGCCACTCATGATAAGACCATTAGCTCGTTCGACTGACCGTTTGTTTGTGGGTGATAGACGGAGGCGTAATCGAGCTTAATGCCCAGGTTAGCACACCAGGTTTTCACTTCATCGACTGTAAAATTGGAGCCGTTATCGGTGATGATTTTGTGTGGGACACCATAACGGTGCACGACACCGGATATAAAGTCTATCACTGGTCCGGCTTCGGCCGTTTTAACTAGCTTGGCCTCTATCCACTTGGTGAATTTATCTACCATGACCAGCAGATATTTTTTCTTATGGCTTCCTCCTTTAAGGGGTCCAACCATATCAAGCCCCCAGACCGCAAAAGGCCTAGTAATGGGGATTGTTTGTAGAGCGGTAGGCGGCATATGGCTTTGATTGGTGAAAAGCTGGCATCTGACACAATGTTGGACAAGGTCCTGTGCATCTGCTCGGGCCGTCGGCCAAAAGAAACCTGTACGGAAGGCTTTACTTACAAGGGCCCGAGCCGCAGCGTGGTGACTGCCGAGACCAGCAAGTATTTCCGCCAGGAGCTGTCGTCCCTCTTCTTCGGAGATACATCTTTGGAGGACTCCGGTAGTGCTTTTCTTGTAGAGCTCTCCGTCATGGACCTTGTAGGCTTTTGAGCGCCGAACAATGCAGCGAGCCTCATTCTGATCCTCAGGGAGCTCTCGCCTATTAAGGTAGCCCAAGAAGGTTTCGGTCCATGGGGCAATTACTGCCATTATTAGATGGGCCGATGGTGTTATTTCGGTGGCTGGGCCCCCGATGATATTGGTATTGTGTTCGGAATCTAGGGGTATAATCGAATCCGGACTGGTGTTGCTGCTCTGACCCTGCCACACCACGGATGGCTTGAAGAGCCTTTCCAGAAAGATGTTAGGCGGGACGGGGTCACGCTTGGCGCCAATGCGAGCAAGGACGTCCACAGCTTGATTACTTTCTCGAGCCACATGATGGAACTCGAGTCCCTCAAACTGAGCTGATATTTTGAGTATGGCGTTACGATAGGCCGCCATCTTCGGATCTTTAGCGTTGAAGTCTCCATTTATTTGGGATATTGCGAGATTTGAATCCCCGCGCACCTCCAAGCGTTGTATGCCCATGGAGGCAGCCATCCGAAGACCATGCAATAAGGCCTCGTATTCGGCTGCATTGTTGGAATCCGTGTATAATATTTGGAGTACGTACTGGACTGTGTCTCCCGTGGGGGACGTTAAGACAACGCCCGCTCCTAAGCCGGCCAGCATTTTAGAGCCATCGAAGTGCATGACCCAGTTGGAATATGTACCGTACTCTTTAGGGAGTTCGGCCTCTGTCCATTCGGCGATGAAGCCGGCCAGTACTTGGGATTTAATGGCTCGGTGTGGTTTCTATGTTATGTTGAATGGCAAGAGCTCAATGGCCCACTTGGCAATCCGGCCCGTAGCGTCGCGGTTGTTTATTATGTCATTGAGTGGTACTTCAGAAGCCACTGTGATCGAGCACTCTTGGAATTAGTGTCGTAGCTTCCGGGATGCCGTGAAGACCGCATATGCTATCTTTTGGTAATGATGGTACCGGGATTTGTATGGTGTGAGGACAGTGCATACGTAGTATACCGGTTTCTAAAGTGGGAATTTGTGTCCGTCCTCCTCTCGCTCAAAGACGAGCACCGCGCTCAACACCTGGTGTGTTGCAGAGATGTATAGTAACATCGGTTCGCCGATGTTCGGCGCGGCCAGGATTGGGTTGCTTGCTAAAAGAGCCTTTATTAATTCCAGTCCGGCTGTTGCCACATCCATCCACTCGAAGTGGTATGTGCGTTGGAGAAGGCGATAAAGTGGCAATGTTTTTTCTCCTAGTCTGGAGATAAAGCGGCTTAAAGCTGCCATGCATTCGGCTAGTTTTTTGACCTGTTTAAGGTCTGTTAGTGTAGCCAATTGTGACAAAGCTCGGATTTTGGCTGGATTTGCCTTAATTCCTCTATTGGAAACGATGAAGCCCAACAGTTTTCCAGCAGGAACGCCAAAAACACACTCTTCCGGATTGAGCTTGATGTCATATGTACGGAGGTTCTCGAATATGAGACGCAGGTCGTCTATTAATGACTCGACGTGCCTAGTCTTGATGACGACGTCATCCACATATGCTTCAACTGTCTTGCCGATTTGTTTCTCCAGGCATGTTTGAATCATGCGTTGGTAGGTGGCGCCGTCGTTTTTAAGCCCAAAGGGCATAGTGTTGAGGCAGAAAGGCCCGTATGGGGTAATGAATGCCGTTGCGGCTTGATCGGACTCCTTCATTTTGATTTGATGGTATCCGGAGTATGCGTCGAGGAAACACAGTGAGTCGTGTCCTACAGTAGCATCGATAATCTGATCAATGCGGGGGAAGGGGAAGGGATCCTTAGGACAGGCCTTGTTGAGGTCTTTGAAATTAACGCACATGCGCCAGGATTTATCCTTCTTTGGCACCATCACCACGTTTGCTAGCCAGTCCGGGTGTTTTATTTCTCTGATGAATCCGGCCTCGATTAACTTGGCTAGCTCCTCCCCCATAGCTTTTCGTTTGGGTTCAGAAAAGCGCCGCAGTGTTTGCTTGACCGGCTTAAATCCCTTCAATATATTGAGGCTGTGTTCGGCCAACATGTGTGGGATTCCTGGCATATCAGAAGGGTCCCAGGCGAATATGTCCCAGTTCTCACGCAGGAACGCTCGTAGTGCAGCGTGCCCCGATGGAAGCTGTCTTCTTGGGGTCCGTCGGGTGGACCTAAAATTTGACTATTTCGTCTGCTGGTTTGAAGGAGGTGGATTTGGGTCGCTTATCAAGGATTACGTCGTCCCTATCCACCGTGGAGCGTAGTGCGGTTAACTCCTCAGCCGCGAGGGCCTCGGATAGTGCCTCGACGGCCAGTGATGCAGTTTTGTTTTTGGCCCGGAGTGCTATGTCCGGATCAATGGCGAGAGTGATAATACCGTTGGGCCCCGGCATCTTGAGCGTCTTGTACCTGTAATGAGGTATAGCTTCGAAGTGTGTGAATGCATCTCGCCCCAATAGGGCATGATATCCACTGTTGAAAGGGGCCACTTGGAAGGTTATCTCTTTGGACCGATAGTTCTCCGGCGTGCCGAATACCATGTCGAGTGTAATTTCCCCCGTGCATCGCGCCTCCCGGCTGGGAATGATTCCTCAGAAGGTCATATTACTTTGCTCGAAGCGGCTCCTGTCTATTTCCATTTTATTGAGTGCGTCTTCGTAGATAAGGTTTAGTTCGCTGCCACCGTCCATGAGCACTTTAGTGAGACGAAAGCCATCCACAATTCGATTGAGGACCAAGGCGGCTGGTGCCCGGACTGACCGGAATTTTGGTTCGTCACTGGCATTGAAAGTTATGGCCGTGTCGTTCTAGGGGTTTATTGGTGTGACTTGGCAGACTTCGGCGAGGTCGCGGAATGCCCTCTTCCGCCGATTGTTTGAAGCAAAAGTCTCAAAGACCGTCAATACTCTGAGGTCGTCATCTTCCGGGGGCCGTTGCTCTGAGGTGTTTTTGGTGAGGATATCCTCACGCTCTTGGCCACTTGCCGGAGTATCCAACATGCTCTAAGGCTGTGGGTTGGTACGGTATCCGGTGTCGTGTGTATTTTGCATGGCCTGTCGAGCCATCCCTCCATAACGGTTCAGCGTCCCGTATTGGGCTTAGTTTTCTTCACTATGGGGTCAGGTGTCCCGCGAGGGTGCATACTTTTTGCCCGCTAGAGGGGTTGAGTGGAGATCGGTGGTTCCCAACGAGCTGTCTGAGTTTTCCAGGCACTTTCCATTGCACAGGACTTCTGTACTATGGTTGCCAAGTCCGCGAAGTGTAATACACGACGGCGGTTGATGGTGTTGAGGATTCCTTCGTCCGTGCAATTATTGCAGAATACTGAAATCGCATCCTTGTCGTGGCAATCTTTAATCTTGTCGTTGACAAGGAGGAATCTGGCCCAAAATTGATGGACTGTTTCCTGAGACTGCTGCCGTACGTACATGAGGTCGCATATATCCGGAGGACCAGAATTGCTTGGCGGGTATTGCTTGTGGTGGGTGGGTGGCTTTAAATCCGAACCCTGACCCAATTTGGAGTCCGGAGTTTGAGAAACTTCTGAGCTTATTAGTTCGGGCTCCGGGGTGTTAAGCGATTTTCCAGGCCCGACGCCCGATTCTAGGTTCGAAGGACCGGGCGTGTCGTCCAGCAGACAAGTATCCCGCTCTTCGAGCTCGGAAATCCGAACACAACTCGTCTTCAACAAAGGGGAAGAGTTGTTGTTTTGCTCCTCTACGATCGCTATCTGATGGGTGATTGACGGAGATTTGATTTCTCTCTGATCGGGTTTAAGCCCAATCTGATCATAGTCTGTAGCGACCCCCATGGCGGCAATGCGATCCAGGAGTTCTTTTAAAGACGATAGGTCTGCCGGAGAAGATTTTCGATGACCTGAGAAGTCATCATCGGCTTGGCAGCCGAACGGGCGGTCATGGTAAAGCAGCCCAGCCAGAGGGTTTGGCCTGAGGCCAGGGCTCCTCCGGACGTGATACTGTCCTTGATAGCAAGGCGAGCCATCAATCCTATCTTCGACGTCACATCGGAACTCTTAATGAAAGCACCAATGTCGGTGTCAAAATCGGCGGATCTCGGGTAGGGGGTCCCGAACTATGCGTCTAAGGTCGATGGTAACAAGAGATGGGGGACACGATGTTTACCCAGGTTCCGTCCCTCTTGATGGAGGTAATACCCTACTTCCTGTTTTATTGATCTTGATCAATATGAGGATTACAAGAGTTGATCTACCACAAAATTGTAATGGCTAAACCCTAGATGTCTAGCCTGTATGATTGTGATTCTGCTCTACGGACTAAACCCTTCAGTTTATATAGACACCGGAGGGGCCTAGGGCTGTACAGATTCCGTTTACAGAAGAAGGAGTCTTCATATCTGAACGCCAAGCTTGCCACCCACACAAAGGAGGGTCCCATCCGGACACGGGAGGAAGTCTTCTATCTTGTATCTTCATGGCCCATCAGTCCGGCCCACGTCACACAGGCCAAACGCTCGAGGCCCCTTAGTCCAGGACTCCCTCTGGGACCAGTGGAGATATACGTACATACAAAAAATTGTGGACGTAGGTTCGACTGAAAGGCAATGATGCATGGGCCCTGCATTTTGATATACCCGCGGTCGCGTGAAATTTACTACTCTACTCAAAACTAGTAAGGTACACATGCATTAAACGCATGAGATTTGGAAACCAAATTATGAATAAATACACACTATAGCATGTAAAGCTTTCAGTCATATATGCATGATGTAGATGTTCGTTTAGTTCTTATAGTTCATCTCGTTAAAAATCAATTAGTTTTATAAAAAGGTTAGGATTCATGGGATTGTGCATTGTAAAGTATAAAGTAAAAAACAAATAATGGAAATTCATTTAGAAAAAAAAAGTTTCGGCAATTATGGTATAGAAGATTCTAGAATAGAGGAGAAGTGCCTGTGTTTTGAGGTTTGTGCATTATGCTTAAGTTCAACCATGGAGTCTTCTAGGTTGTACATGTGGCAGAATCTGGTGGAATGTTAATGATATCCAACGGCCAGTAGTGCTCAGATTTGCCATCTCTGCACTATCGGATTACCTTCATGCAACGACCATCTTTCAAAGTTATTCGCACACTATATAGGGTATAGGTATAGATAATGCATAAAAGTTCCTCCAAAAACATCTATAACTAATGGGAAGTGAATGTATGCTTAAAATGAAAAAAAATGTAATACTGCCTCCGTCTAGGTGTATAAATCATCTTAGGTTTTTTGCTAGTTAATAGCATTCCATGCAATGAATTAACCACTACATGTCATGTTTGAAAGTCTCAAGCCATTGAAAGCATGCACGGCCCACATCTCTTATTGGTTTATATGTCACGAAACAAGAAACGAGGAGGGAGTTAATGTACCGTGCCACTGTGTTTTGGGATTATTTGGTTTTCGGAAGATGACTTACACACCTAGACGGAGGGAGTATAAAGAGAAAAAATGAATTGTAGTTAAAAGAATGACATTTCTAACAAAAATGTGAATGTGAACTACATATGTGTGCACATGACCAGCACATAAATTGTCAATACAAAATTTAATGCAAGAAATAACTTATGTAACATGCACGAATTGATGATGCGGTGCTTGCATGCATAGAGTAGAAAAACAATGTGATTTATGACTTGCATGCCTGACGTGTTCTTGTGCCATAGTTGCATGTCTAGGAAAAAAGCTACTAGTGGGTTGTACTAGCTATTTAGGAATAGAAGATGTATACATGGAAGTTGTAGGGAAAGAGATGACATGTATCACAATTCCTATGAGTAGGGATTGGAAAAAAGATGTCATTTGGTTCACATCATAGGAACTTTTCTATTGAATCTAGAGAGGACATGTATCTCAATTCCTATGAGGAGGGATTAGAAAAGAGATGTCACTTGGTTCACATCATAGGAACTTTTCTATTGAATATACGCTAATGTTTATTTTCCTTCAAAATTATGGGAGTATAGGAATCCATTCATATGAACCAAGTGGCTCTAAAGCTATAAAAATGATATCATGTTTATTTCCTTTGAAATGTGGAGTATATGAATCTGTTCCTATGAACCAATGGGCTCTAAAGGAAAAAATCCTATAAAAATCCTATCATATAGAGTTCCTATGATATTCCTCCACACCAAAGGATGGTTACGATGGTCTTTCTTTGTAGACTCCTCCCCCATATATATAGTTACCTCTCGAAGATGAATGAAATGATATATAATGGGTATTCTATATGTGCATTTTGGTACACGAAAACTCGGTAAAAGTTTGCGAGGTTCGAATTTTCAATAAAGCTATATGCACTGCATTTAGGAACGGAGGGAGGAGCATACGGAAGTTGCTAATACTCACGTGGAAGATTTGTGGGTAGGAGGAGTGGCTGCTCTATTAAATGACATTTCAAAACTGACACTGTCGGATGCCGATCTAACGGTTCTTACGGCGTTCGTCAGGAAACGACTTGTGGCGAACGTTTGTCGGATAATGATTTACGGACACATGCATTGCATTGATACGTGCCCCCTCTCTCTCACATACACATGCACCCTCACGAGTCATGACTCTCCCGACTCCTCTTGCACCCACTGTCTATCTGCAGGTAGACCTCACACACATATGTGCTCTTCACACCCTACCCTCAGAACTTCTAAAAAACAAAAGGCGTCGCACACCTCTTATTAGCTCACACGTCACACACTTATACTATTACTCTTGTGGCGAACGTTCTTTGGGCGTAGTATATTGTACTCTCACAAACAGAAGCGGTGCACGCACGCACTAGTTCTCTCACACCCACTCGCGGGTACATGTTGGAGCGCATTTTTTTGAAGTTGGTACAACAAAATCACTCCACTATATATATAAGCAGGAGCCTTAGCGCTTGCTTTACTAGGGTTCCTCTCTTTCACTTTCTCATGCTCTCCAGATCTAAGCAAGACATAGGTGGCCACACTCTCTCTCTCTACTCATGGCTGGTCACAAATCCGGTTGGACCACCTCGACCGAGGCAGGCTTGTAGGTGCACCGTTCACGGTGTCGTCGGCGGAGCGGGAGGAGACCAACGGCTGCCCGTGCGTCCTGATCAGCGGCCATGCCGTTCTCTCCGAGAGAGCGCCGGCTCGGGAGGGCCTCCGACCCCTTCTTCCTCCCTGTGGTATTGTGGCAAAGATGCGGCCTCCCAATGCCGTTGTTGCCACATGCCGACGACCCTCAGTATATATTCCTTCGAAACCTGCCTTGCTCTACTGCTCCAGCTCCCCACGTGGCTGCGTGTGGATCTTTTTGTACTTTCGTCGGCTGTTCCAAAGCCACGTATACTTTTACTATTATTAGAGGTAAAGCTAGTTCATGCAGTCGAATCTAAAAGTTGGTTCAAACAGGGAAGAAAGTGGGAAAGCTGTAACATGAATCTAGGACTTGGTTCTAAGAGGAAACGGGGGACAGTAGTAGATACTGGCTACCCAACCGGTCTCTTGGTTGAAAAGGCAAAGAAAGCATGGTGGATGGCGAAGGGTGGGGGGAAGTGGACCTGTCTCTTGGTTGAAAAAGGAAAGAAAGTGAGGGGTGTTGGGGGATAACGTAAATGAGAAATGCCCCTGCTGCCTAAGTGTTTTCCTCTCTCGGCAACCACATCTCCCTCGCCACTTTATGCCCCTGCTGTCCCTATGCCCATATCGCTATCGTTAATGTAAAATCACATGAAGCATTAAGCAATGCCGCCTAATGTCACTATAAGTAATGGTCTAGTGCCGTCGATAAATTGAAGCAATGCCACCACCATTTTATGAAGTGCTTCCTTCTTTCTTTAATTCCCATGAACCGTTTTTTGTAGTTACACTTGAATCTCACACCGCTAACATTGCTTCATCCCAGTGGAACTGCACAAATTTGATTGCACATTTACTGACCATGTGCTACTCTCATGACAGTAATACTAATGCTATTGTTCTGCATGTTAATCTAGTGGCAGTGTTGATGTGATGTGATGCTACTTACTTAAGGGCACTTTCATACTGTCAATCTAGTGCCAATTATAACACAATAGATGATATTGTTAATCATATGCCACTACAAATATCTGTCACTGTTTAAATAACCGTATTTCATATTTGCGCATACAGGGATGTGTGTCTCCATATCGTTTCTATCTGCGTAATCAAAAGTACACACCTCAGTTTTAGTACAACTGCACAAAATGAGATGGCTATTCCTAGCTGCCGTCCTCTAACCACCAGTGTTCCAGGTATTCCTACATTGGTAGTAACTAGGTAGAGTGACCAAAGCAATCTAAAAGAAGCTGATTCATGCATTTTACTTCCTGATTGCTTTGCAGGGACGAGCGAAAACAACTGCATCCTAGTCTGGAATGCACTTACTATGAGTTGATCCATGGACCGAGGACTAGCTGGCACGGCTGCACAGAGGTTTTTGGGATAGGTGCACGGACAAGAGGCATTGTGGTCAGTTTATTTCTGCAAATAGCGGTGCTTAAATTTAGTGGAATGCACAAGAATTTCACCTTGTCAGTACACTACATGGTCCAGTTCAGCATTCCAGCTAAGAATAGAATTATAATTGGTTATTCTGGAATGAGAGAACCTAACCCTGGATGGTGGCAACAAGAAAAACCAGAGTGAACTCCAGGAAATTTAAGCCTGCCGGGAGGCCCTTTGCTCAGAGAAGCCTTCCTTGTTTTTTCCTGATTTGTAAACCTTCTCACAACTTTGTCTTTTGCTGTGAACTAGTATATGTTTGTTATGTTCTATGAATCATTGAGATGTATAAAATTGCTTAACTTATGCTTTTCAAGTTTTTTATGAAGCCGAGTTTAATCTGAGTGTTCCAGATGAATGCTGGACTAGCGTGTGAACGTTTGGAATTTACATTGTGGCCTCAGTTACCTGCATGAACCACTGTAACAAGATACGTAGGTGCTTATATGTCGGACAACAGATTATTGATTGTTAGCTGGTCGATAACCTAGTCTTGAAGCGAGCTGAGCCAATCGGCCGTATTTTGAACAACTGCTTACCAGTGGGGTAGCACCAACAGTGTTTACAAGTACTTATGTATATGTCCGCGCACATTTCTCGAATGAGTACTCTATTTCATCAAACACACACTGCTCGTATGATAAACCGTGACAACTTATGTCTTACCATGCCATAGTCATGAAAAAACTAGTGACGACGCATCTGTTTCGGCAACAATTATGGTTGTTCTCACATGATTCATGGGCACACAAAAGTAGCAGCAGTTCCCATGGACGGATTCAAACAAAGTACTAGCCCAGAGGGCTCGATAATAGGCAAGGTTCAGATAATTAGACACAATCCAAACTACTATTAAACACTAGCTGGGGCAACTATTTCATGCCTCGATCTAATTTGGGCTGGACACAAGACAAACCTTGCCATGAACATCATCGAGGACGTCCGACAGCAGCTCAATCTTCTGAACCTTCATGAAGATAACCTTGTGGCCTTGCCACTCATAAACTTGTTTGTGGAGGCATGCCACATCATCTTCCTACGTAAGCTTGACAAGAACAGTATGCCTCACAAATGAAGTAGTAGCTTTGAACTTCTTGTGCTTCAGTACACCCTGGACAACACGCCTGACAACAGTGAGGCTGGAATACATCTCGACATTGGTATAAGTGCAAATGGTTTCTAGGATCCAACAGCCTAAGAACTCTGTTTTCCCAGTGCGTATATTCAGGTCATCCGCCTCATAGCGTGGGACATGTACAACCACACAATCCTTGTCTACATCAGGGCTCTAATTGAAATAGAAACAAATTCTGAATTACTTTCCAATATAAGAAACACAAGTTATTTAAACCACTATGTATAGCATGGCATCGAAGCTAATAAAATTTTGCATTATTCATCGCCACATACTTAGATGAAAAATCACAATCGAGATCGGCAAAGAAGAAAATCACCTTGGGAAGCTCAGGGGGGACACATCCTCGAAGGGGGAAAACTGCTCCTGCAGTGCCACGGGGGTTGTAACCTCAAACGGGGCGTTGACCATCTCAGTACTGGCCGTGTGCATATCTGGGGTCGGCTCGGTGGCTGCCTCCATCTTCTTGGAGCTCTCTGTCTCGTGGGGATCAGCCTCCCGCATCTGCTCCAATATCGGTAGATCTTTGCCTGGTTCTCATTGGTCCATCATGAAACTGACGAATACTAGGAGACCGCTGAAAGGAAAACACAATCGCAATGACAATGAAACAAACAAGAGAGTGAGCATCGGTTACTGCTCTGCAAAAGTTCTTTTTTCCTCTGAATGAAAATATACCAATATCACATATCCGCTTACCTTCCCTTCATTGGGAGAGAAGAACAGTGGCAGATGCGAGTGTTGGCTTTCTTGAAGACGGTGAGGGAGAAGGCGATTCAGTGAAGAGTGAAATGATTGTTGCTTCGTCCGTCAAACTTAGACTGCGGGGTGGTGGGGTTTTGTGATACGACGGCTCATTACTGCTGCTCTAGGACTGGGGTGACTCTCCGCCTGCATACTGCCTTCTAATTTGGTAGATGGCATTTGAGCCCGCGCGCGGCATGGCTTGCATGTCGGTGAACAAAAGTAAAACGGCATTCAGTAGAGGGAGAGATTTCGATGACCTAGGAGGAGCCAGAAGTGGTAGTGTATCCACTGTACTAGTAGTAATTGTTTTTCTGGGTAGCTGTAGAGTGTCTCCACTGTACTAGTAGTAATTGTTTCTCTGGGCCGAAGACAAAACAGCCAATCCACCCTAGTAAATAATAAAATCAATTCAAAAGCCCATATATTTACTTAATGAGAGGCGCTACCCACACCCAGCACACCGCGCCCAAAAAAACCTGGGCGCTCTTCTTCCTCCTCACTCCCACCCACCTCATGTCAGCTCGCTCCACTCGTACCCCCAAATTCCTCACCTCACTCCTACAGAAAACCCCAGCTCCCCTTCTTCCTCACTACTATAGAAAAACCCCCAGCTCCCCTTCTTCTTCACTCGCACTACAACTAGGCTCATCATTCCTTACTCTGCTCAAATCCATGAGGGCGACACGACGCCCTCGAGGAAAATGGAGTCGGCTGACCCCAGCGCCAAGAAGATGAGGCTCCTGCCAGCGGCGACGCCTATTATAGATCCTGCACCCGGTAGCACGGGGAGAAGCGGCGACCCCACCCCCACTGGATCCCAGGAACCCGTAGAATCTCGGGTGGACCGCATCAGCGATCTCCCGGACGCCGTCCTTGGGGAGATCATCTCGCTTCTCCCCACCAACGATTACTGCCGCACCCAAGTCCTCTCAATTCGGTGGCGCCCTCTATGGCCCGTCGTGTCCCTTAATCTCGACTGTCGTCAGCTATCTCTCTTCAATGATTTTCAAATCCCCAGAGCCATCATCTCCTCCCACCAGGGCTCCGTTCAAAGCCTCTGCATCCCGTCATGCTACCTGAGCAAGCATACCATGCCCTGCATGCTGGACGCCTGGCTGAAATCCCCTGAATTCACAGAACTACAGCTGCTTGAGTTCTACTATTCCCCTAGATATCACCTACCAGATACCGAACGCCATCTACATGTGCCCTGAGCACCGATGTCCATCTCGCAGTTTTCCTCCTCTCTCCACACCGCCACCTTTACACCGTGCTACCTACCAGACAATCTGGTACTAAACCTTCGACTCCCATTTCTCAAGAAACTTTCACTTGTGCGGGTTCGTATATCGGAGGCCTCATTGGACAACATCATCGACTCCAGTTGCCCTGCCCTGGAGTGCTTGGTGCTTGTTTTCACAGTTAGAATCGGTTGTCTCCAAATAAAGTCACCTAACCTTGTAAGAATTGGAATTTATTTTGACGAAAGGCAGCTCATCATCCAAGATGCCCCTTCACTTCAAAGGTTGATCCTTGATTCTAGTTATTCACCTTCGCAAATAACCGTCCTCTCGGCGCCTAAACCGGAGACCTTGGGTGTAATACATGATCTCTGTGCTCATTTCAATATGGTGTTTCGCTCCATAGTGCTTCAGGTACTTTATATTATCATCTACACTTGTAACCATAAGCTGCATTTTAAATTTCTGCGGCTAAGTTATATATCATCTCGGAGTACATGTTTTGTACTAATATTATGTTCTATGCTCAATGAAAAGTTTCTCCATGGATAGCCTATCAATGGTGCTGGATTCTGTCAAGATCTTATATATCCAAATGAATAGTTTTGATCTGAACAGGATTATTGGCTTGCTGCAATGCTTTCCATGTCTGGAGAAGTTGTATATAAAGGTGATAATTTCACGCACATTGGAAACCCGCATATAGTGTACTAGAATTAACCGTTCAGCTGTTGCTCTTTCCACACTCTTTTTTTAGACCTTAACTGTTTTCGATCTTCATGTCTATTTAGGCAACAGGACAGGGTAAGAAAGTTATAACCAATCGGTGGATTCGTAAGCACCGGGATTTTCTCACTTCTCATGACATTCGATTGAAGACAATAACGCTAGAACGATATGTACCCAACCATGCAAACACTAGATTTGGCACATTCTTCCTACTGAATGCGAGGTTACTATTGTCCATCAGGCTTAAGTTTATCAGCAGCATGGTTTTGACAGATGGGTATGTCGAAGAGCAAAAAAGGGAGTTTCAGGTGGGCAAAAGAGCTTCTGAATGTGCCGGGCTTCTATTTACAACATATTGTGGTCATAATCTAGTAAATTTTACAACCCAGGATGTTCATTCTATGGACCTGACCAATCCATTTGATTGTGACTGCCGAAAACAAAGCTGGAGTTAGATGTTGTTGCCCTTTTCAACCTGGGTTTTGTCTAAACCTGATGAACAATTAACCCTCGTGCTTTTGTATAGTTTGTAAGTTGGAGTTAGATGTTCTTGCCCTTTTCAACTCGGCTGTGATTCTTGGAACAAGGCAAATGTCTTGCCATTCGTTTAATTTAGAGTGAAATATTGTAACAAATCCCAACCAAGGGAAATAACATCAGTCTTGCAGGCTGCTTGAGCTCACTGTGCATTACAGAAGCCAAGTGATTAACCCCCACCAGCACCCACAAACTTATTTCGAACTACCACACCAAATGGGTTGTAAATTTTCATAGGAAAGGCTGCATGACCGTGACAGATTTGGATTCTGACATTTGGGACCCACAAGGAAATAGCGTATCCAAGGTGGTGTCGACTTACTAGCTAGTCAACAAACGATTCTGCCTACCAGCCGTTGGATTGACATCCAACATCTGTCGTCTATCTTCTATCTCTTGTCTTCTTCCTCTAGCCACCCAAACCAAACCACCCCGTCGGCTCCGCCAGCTCCCCCCTCCCATGGCTGGCTGCGCCTCCGTCGCCCTACCGTACCCTCCAACGTTGGCCAGTCCCTCCCTCTATTCCCCCACACGTCCTATTATTCTCCGGCGACGTCAGCCCCAACATGCACTCGCACCCGAACAAGTCAACCCTCCTACTCCCCTCCGCCTGCGACTGGATCGGCGCATCTTCCACGGCTCCTGTCCGTTCCGTCCGAGGCCACGCCGTCGCCCTCTGCCCTAGTTCGCTCGTCGTGCGCGGTGCACCGCCCTCTTGCATTGTCAACGTCGTCAACAACCGAGAGGAACAAGGAGCTGACTATACGTGGAGAGGTTGAAAGTAGGGACCCACCAGCGTCATGGTAGTACGCAAGCAAGTGCCTCGTTATTACAAGCCCAAAAAAATGGTCCCTCCTAATGGTTGGACATCTGGGGCTCATGCCATTGTCAACGTAGTCAATAAATGAGAGAATTACACAACGAGCGGCTAACACCAGGGACCCAGCAGGTCGCGTGGTTGCTATTTACTTTTTTTAGGAACAAGCCGTTGTTATTTATACTAGTTTTAGCGACGGATCAGGGTAACAACGGGGCTGTGCGGGGGCAGTAGCCCGTCTAGCCAGGGTTTTATTTATGTTTACCACATCATGAGCCCAGTTGTGTTTTTTCTTGCCGAAAATAGCTTGCCCAGTTCTATTTTTTTAAAGAAATACCCAAATGAAGCCTACTTGCTTTATCAGCCCTGCTGGGCTGCAAATCTTTCAAGATGAGGAGAGTTTCATTCGATTTGCCCAGAAATGGGCTATACATTTTTAATACACATCAAACCGGGAATTAGTTTCATTCTTTTTTCATTACAAGATTTTAAATATCATTGATTTTTATGCATGTTAAATTATTTGGATTTAATATTTATATAAATTATTTTCAAAATAGTTTGAATGTGACTCTATATTTCAGGATTAAAAACAGTTGACTGCACCGAAATATGCAAAATTTCATATAATTTTTAACTGTGGCCACAATATGGGGTGTAATGATAACAAATAGAAGATGGGCTCAAAAAAATTCTTAAGAATTAGCAAATGGGCTGTAAATTATTAGACATAATGGCAGATGGGTTGTAATGCTGTTTTCCACAGATTTGGGGTGTAATGTTATTTTCCACAGATTTGAGGCTGACTTGTGCACCTACTACAGGTTGACACATATGCTTTCCTAAAAAAAGGTTGAGACACACGCAACGCCGTGTCAACTTAGTCAACACACGAGAGCAGTGAATATTGGATGTCCATCCAATGGCCATCACGCTTCTTCAATCTCTGCTCTTCCTTCCACAGCCGCTCAAACAATCGCCGGCGGGACTGCCTGCTCCCTCCTCCCGCAGCCGGCTATGCTGCTGCGCAGGCCTCACCGCCCCATCGTACTCCCATCGCTGGCCTAGCCATCCCTCTACTCACCCAAACCTGCTGTTATTCTCCGGCGACGGCAGACGAACTAGTAAACTCTCGTACTCCCCTCCGCATGGGAAACAACTATTGAGTCTTCCCTGGCTCCGTGTTGTTCCCTTCCTAGGCCTTGCCGTCGTGCACCGCCCTGGTGCTCTCGGCGCGGCGAGGTCAACGCGGTCAACGAACGACATCCATCGGAAGTGGACTGTACCTGGAGAGGCTGACAGATGGGTCCACGGCCGCACGCAAGGAAATGCCTCTTTATTACGCGCCAAATAATGATTCCTCCACCTGACTATTGGGACCCACCAAAAGGGCTCTGTATTTCGTGAAAAAACGTTCCCCCCGCTGACAGGTCGGACCCACCAGCTATATCTTCGCATGCAAGGAAGTGCCTCCTTATTACGCTCAAAAAAATGAATACCCCCTGCTAGCTGGGACCCAGCATAGTGGGAGGCTGACTTGTGGGCCTACTAAGTTGATGGGGACGGAGGTCTTTGTCAACTTAGTCAATATGAACGATTCTACCTCCAGTGACCGTACAATGTCCATCCAACGGCCATAGTGCATCTTCAACCTCTGGTCTTCTTGGTCCAGCCGCCCAAAGCAGCGCCGGTCGTACCGCGTGCTCTTGCCTCCCGTGGCCGGCTGTGCTGGCGCGGTGGCCTCACCGCCCCCTACTACTCCCACCGCTGGCCAGGCCCTGCGGTGACGGTAGCCTCTCACTGAAGCCGAACCAGTGAACCCTCGTACTCCTCTCCGCGTGGGCATCGACTACCTCTTCTTCCCCGGCTCCACGTCATCCCCTTCATAGGCCTCACTGTCGTCCACCGCCCTGGTGCTCTCTGCGCGGCGTGGCCAACATTGTCAAGGAACGACTTCCATCGGGAGATTACTGTACGTGGAGAGGCTGATAGCTAGGTCCACGGCAGCAGCAAGGAAGTGCCTCCTTGTTATGTGCAAAATAATTATTCCTCCACTTGACAGCAGGGACTCACCGGACAGGCCACTGTATTTCGCAGAAAAACAACGTTTCCCCCTAATTGCTGGGACCCACCAGCTACATCTTTGCACGGAAGGAAGTGCCTGACAGTTAGGACCCACCTAGTCGAAGCATACGTAGCGTTGTCATTTTGGTTGTGAACGTGTACGTACATACGATTGGTCTGTCTGTAGGCTGCAGCGATGAACCGTGGCCGTGTAAGGAAGGGAACGTGTCGTAGTAGAGGCGCGCATGTAGCATGTACACGTATGTACAGTCAGGGTGCAAGAAAGAAAATACGGCCACGTACGTACATACGGGAGGGGTCTCAAACACCTACTCGCACATACGTACGGCCATGGCTCGTGTACATGGCTGGGTCGGAACGGAGAAACTGCGTCGGCGTCATATTCATGGGGAGGCAACAGAATGCGTCGTGTTCATCGAGAGGCAACGGAACGCGTGCTGTTCATCGGGAGCCAACCGGCTTGGACGGAACAGCCAATGGAAACGAGGCCTGGCGTACCGCAAAACGGAGGAAACGGTCTTGTGTTTGACCGGCCACGGTCGAAACGGGATCCTGTTCATCGGGAGGGGTCTGGGGTACCGCAAAACGGAGGAAACAGACTTCTCTTGGTCGAAACGGGGTCCTGTTGATCGGGAGGGGTGTGGCGTACCGCAAAACGGAGGAAACGGACTTGTGTTGGAGCGCTACGGTCGAAACGGGGTCCTGTTCATTGGGAGGGGTGTGACGTACCACAAAACGGGACTCCACGGGATACTGTTCATCTCCAGTGTCGACCTCCTCCAGCCTCCACGGGCTACTGTTCATCCACCGTCGACCTCCTCCAGCCTCCACCTGTGAGTGTTCATCCACGGGCTCCTGTTCATCCAGCCTCCACCGTGCGCTCCTCCACCGGCTACTGTTCAACCAGCCATCTCCACGGGGTCCTGTTCAACCACCCCTCCACGGGCTATTGTTCATCCAGCCCTCCACCGGCTACCATTCAACCAGCCCTCCACGGGGTCATGTTCATCCACCGGCTAGATCGACCGGGTCCTGTTCATCTAGGGGCAACACCATGGGGTCCTGTTCATCCAACCCCCGACCGGGAACTGTTCATCCAAACCCCCAACAACGCTCACTGTTCATCAAGAGGCAGCATCGATTGGCTTCAGTTAGCAGTAGTAGCGAAGGAATCACTCAGGTTCAGTTAACAGCAAGAGATCGATCGCTCGGGTTCAGTAACGTAGCTAGTCCAATCGCTCGGGTTAAGTTAGAGCTCAACGCCTTGCTCGGGTTCAGTTAGAGCGCAACGCCTCGCAGACACACGCGTACATACAAGAGAAACGCGCATCGCTCGGCCCCCGACCACCCACCGTAACCGGGAACTCCCCCGATATTTTCCTTGCCCTCGCTTCTACCATGGTTTTTTCCGTCATGGACGGCCCAAAGAATGTCATGCAGCTGCGTCTCCGGCCCGCCCAGGACGAAAAGCCCATTTTTTCATGATTTTTTGTCATAGAAGTAGGAGCCCACCACATCTATGATGATACCGGGTTTTGTCACAATTATCGTCATAGAAGTGTCATAAGCATGACATAATTTTTTTCGTTCGGCCCAAAATGTCACGGATGTGTCTTTTTTTGTAGTGTTAGTTATCGCATAAGGTTTTTGGCATGTGTGTGATTGTATGCTTATCATACACGTTCTATAATAGTGAACCGTTCGTGATGGGCTGCGCATTGTAAATGTAGCACCACAGAATACCGACTGCGATGGCAATGCGAGCACAAACAAGTACGAGTACTGTATATGCATCTTGGCTCCCTATCCCCGATGGTTTCTGGGTCGTGTGGTAAGGACCCCCCTATCGCCTACACTCACTTGGCGGCGGTTCCAAATGCCGTTGCGGAAAGGGGTTAAAAACCGTTTGTATAGCACCAACGCATACCAGTGTGGGTACACAAGTAAAAGGAGCGCTTTCGCCCGGTAAGGTGCAAGGCAGCTACATGAGCAAGTGTGCGTGGAGTTGGAATGGGTTTGAACCCTTGTAAAGGTTGCCATGGCCCTCCTTTTACAGTTTAAGGGGTTAACACAATGGCAAAACAGTCATTATCTAGTGATTAGATAGCAAATAGTGCTATCATGCCCAAGTCTGCTAGTTAGGACAAAAAGAATTAAATGCATCATATGGTGTCGCGAGGAGGAGGAGCCCCGACAAGGATATTCCACCGCTTGCCAAGCCAGCTCCTATTAACTTGACACACCATCACTGGTGCGCGTCGGTCCTAAACAAATGGTTTTAACCCCTTTCCGCGATGGCATTCGGAACCGTTGCCAAGTGAGTGTGGGCGATAGGGGGGTCCTTCCCACACAACCCAGAAACCGTTGAGGATATGCCCTCCTGGCACACACGCTCGGCAAAATGAGGTCGTGTGCGACCGGTGAGCACTCAAATACAGAAATATGTAAAGTAGTGCTCAAAAGAAATACAATTATACAGGCGAAATCATTTGCGGCCGTCAGTACATCCCACACAGCCAGTCACCACTAAAGGTTTCCGTTCGTATATACAGACCACACAGTCACTACAAGGAAAACGTTTGCGCAAGGTGGCGTAACACAAACAATTTTGAAGAGAATGTCGTGTGTGATTGTTCATTGATCCAACACGGTTTATTCCTATAAACTGTGTGCGTTGCCTGAGGTCATCGGCCACGGTGGTTTCTCATTAACTGTTTGCAATAGGAAAACCCAATTAGCAAGCTAATTGGCCAATTAGCGGGCTAATTGCCCTATTATTAATAATCCATTTACTAATCTAATTGACATTCATATTAAGAACATAATATATTCCATTTCCATATTAAGGAAGCTGGATTTCATAATTGAAATACTTCAGAGTACAACATGATATAGCTTCAGCACTTAGCTACCCCATTACACAACTGCACCAGCAGCAAGTTTCACATGCAACATCTAGAACCTTTCAAAATTAGCAGGATATACGGTACATAGAGAGATGCATCTCATCTGGAAAACTGCTGAAGCGGAAGGCGAATATTGAACCTTCATTCATGTTGAAGGTCTTTCCAACTTTAGGCCAGTGCTTGTGGATGATTGATCGTCAATCCTTCGACCTCTTCAGGAACACTTCAATACTGAACCATGGGTGTTGTATGAAAACTTTCCTCGCCTCCTGACCACAGAGGTGGTTTGAGAGGTAATCATTAGTGAAGCCTGAAAACAAGGATGTGCATAAATATCTTCTCTATATTGGAAATGGGGCAAAGGAATACAAAAACGCAAGGTATAATAGTTAGTACCATCTTATAAACCTCAGTGCTTCCCATTGTTTCCCTGCAACACATATAAGGTAGTTAGTCATCAGGTTAAGTAAGGGTTCGCATGCTATCAGTAAAATATGTTGATGATAAATAAGCACATTGCAGATTCATCAGATTAATTCAAGCCACATGGAAAACCCATTTATCCAAACCAAGCATGATTAAGAACTAGCAAATATAGCACTTGTATATGTTTCTCATGTATTAAGTGTAGCCAAATTCGATTTATTCCTCACATGATATACAATAACAGAATGCAGCCACATCAATTGAACATCGCATTGCAGAATTGAACCAAGCAGTTAACTAAACACCACAACAAATGAACCAAACATTAACTGAGCACCACATTGCACAATATAACATACTCCTAATAGAAGATTAGACAGTTAACCAAACCAAGCATGCTTAACAACATGGAAATATTGCAATTGTATTTGTTTCTCATGTATTTAGTACAGCCAAATTCAATTTATTCTTCACATGGTATGCACTAAGAGAATGTAGCCACATTAATTGAACATCGCATTGCAGAATTGAACCTGTCAGGTGGTAGGTGCGACATACGGGTGGCTTATCATTGTGGGAGCCAGTAAGACATCGCCGGTGCCTGGAATCGGGATAAGGCGAAGACATGCACGCTGGCGGATCTTACCGATGTTCGGGGCTCTCCATGGACATAAAACCCCTAGTCCTCCTCTACGGGGTCTCGGCATGATCACTAGATCAATACAAGTAGCTACAAGTGCTCCTTGAGCTGTTTGGCTAGGGGAAGAAGAAGGGCAAGGCTAGCTCTCCTTTTCTCTCTATGTGGTCTGTGAAACTATGTGAGATCAACCCTTTGCATGGGTGTCCCGGGGGGTTTATATAGGCCTACCCCCCAGGGGTACAATGGTAATCCGGCTGGGCGCGGGTCCCAGCCGTCAGTGTCTGTGCTCGCCGGCTTCTCCGCCGGCCATTGGGGCCCGCCGACTGGTGGGTCCCGCCGGCTGCCGGCCTCTTGGCCGACAGGCCGGCCCCACCACTTGGGGGCCTTGTCGGCGGCTGGTTACTGTTGCCTCGCCTCTGATGACGAGGCCTTTGTCGAGGTAAGCGTGGCTACAGTGCCGCCGCCTTGCGGGCTCTCACTGTAGCCTCACCTTGTCTTGTCTCCTTAATGATGCACATTTATCGAGGGAGGGAGGTAGCCGGCTATTGGGAGCCGGCTACGCCCCAGGCTGACTAGGGGAGGCCAGACTGCCTTCGAGCGTCTCTCTGGCTAAAGGGGCCCGCCGCCCGTGGGTCGGACTCGCGCCTGTCGTGGGTGACGTTGAGGTCAACATGGCTACAGTGCCGCGCCGGACGGGGGATGGCGGACTCGTACGGCGCCTTGTGGCCATGCCTGTTCCGGGATTTGGGGGTACTGGGCTGTACTGCGGCCACGCCCCGTCTTATCACCGTTATGTGGATGCAATCTTGGTGGGTGCAGTCTTGGCCGGCTTATGGGAGTCAGCCATCTTCATGGCCGGCTTCTGGGAGTCGGTCCTCTTGGGACCGGCTTCCTGGAGTCAGTCATCTCGTAGCTTTCTTTGGGGAGGTCTTTGAGGCTGGGTCGCCTTCTGGTAGTCGGCCCTGGGGATAGCCGGCCGGAGGAAGGCAGCCCCATGCTCTGGATGCTTGAAGGCTCGATTGGCCTGATAATTTTTCAAAGAGCCAGGGGGAGTCGGTTAGGCTACCCGTGGCCATTTACTCCGACAGTAGTCCCCGAAGCTGGTTGGGCTTCGAGGCTGAGAGGAGGTCGAGAAGCTCGGTCAACTTCTTATCTCGACGAGCCAGCAGCTGGGAGCCGGCTTCGGTTGGGTGCACCGTCTTGGCGAAATTTCTAAAGTCTGAAGGCGAGAGTCAGTTGGTGCGCACGCCGGGCTGCGGGCCGGCCGCTCGTCGCCCGCGAACCACGTGGCATCCTCCGGCTGAAAAAAGCTTGCCAACCCACGCACGTGACAGGATGTCGCCGCAGGCCGGGGGCCCACCACTCCTACGCCTAGGCCCAGGCGCGGATTCTCTGTGCCCCAAAGCTGTCCGCACGCCTTCCGGCGGCGGTTTCTGCACGCCGTTAGGGCGCAATAATCGCGGGACGTGGGGGAGTGGGCGCAGTTAATCCCATGTTCCACCCACGCCTCGCCTCCTCGGCTTCGCCGCACGAGGCTATAAGTAGGGGGAGGAGGGGAAGCGGTAGGCGCTCGCACGCTCCTCCTCTCTCCGCCACCTTCTACCTCCTCCTTTCCATCGCAGAAGTGTCTCGCCGCCGCGTCGTCCCACCAAACTTCGCACCACCCCGCAGCTTTGCCGCCACGGGGCTGTGCATCCTGCGCCGCCGCATCCTTTCTCGCCACCATGCAGTACGGCGGAGACTGGGATGGCTCCAACGTTCATATGGACTACATCGACTTCCTCCGCAAGATGCCACGGTTGCCCGGCAAAGACCAGGTGCGGGTCCATCTCGCGCCGGAGAAGGAGATCACGCCGGCGCCGGAGGAAGGCGAGCGGGTAATCTTTCGCTCGCACTTCCTGCGCGGCCTCGGCCTGCCGGCGAGTGCCTTCTTCCGCTCCTTCCTCGAGTTTTATCAACTCTAGCCGCACCACCTCACTCGGAACACGGTGGTGCTACTGTCCGCCTTCGTCACTCTGTGCGAGGGCTTTCTTGGCGTTCTCCCCACCCTCGAGCTCTGGGGGGAATTCTTCAACCAAGCTCGGCTCCCGCATGCAGGGCGTGCCAGCTCAGAGTGGCGCCTACATCGTGATGCGGAGGCCGGCAGCCGACAACCCCTTCCCCGTCATCACGCTGATCTAGTCGGTGAAGCGCTGGCAGAAGTCGTACTTCTATGTGAAGAACGTCGCCCCGCAAGGCGACTACGTCAACTTGCCGGCTTACGTAGCCAGCCCGCTGGCTAGGAGGCGGCCCCAGTGGTCTTATCGGGCCGTGACGCTGTCACCGGCTGGAGCCGCGGCCGTCGCCCGACTCCGGGTAATGATCCAGTCGGAGGGCCTGACTGGGTTCGACTTGCTGGCCGCCTTCGTCGCGCGCCGGGTGCTTCCGCTTCAAAGCCGCCCTCATCTGATCTGTGAGATGAGCGGCCAACTCGATCCGAGTCGGATGTGCACCAAGGATATGCCTCACGACGAGGTGGCTCATATGGTGAATTATCTTGCGAACTGCAAGCACTCCGCAGAGTGGCGGTTTGGCAAGGATCCGTACTCCCGTGCTCATCCCCCGCCTACGGTATGCTCTCTTTATCCTTTCTTCTCTTAGTTTTGTCGTCGAGTTTTTCTTGGCCGACTCTGACCAATCGGCACGTCTTGGCAGATCCCTCTCCTTCGACCTGCGGCCGGGTCGAGGGCGGATCGCCAATTTCTCCCCGACCGGGCAAAGCATGACTTGGAGGACCATGACTTGGGGGCGGCCGCCATGGACGACAACACCGAGGCGGGCGGCGGCGAAGCCGGCGGCGAAGTAGGCGGCTCCGGGCTTGGAGCCAGCTTCGACGACTGGCCGGATGACGACGAGGCGGAAATCGTCCCACGCCGCCAGCCGGCGTCCGGCCATGGCGCGGGTTCCTCTGCCGCGCCGCCTGCTCGGGGCGGCGGGCAGAAGCGCCGGGCCGCGTCGGGCTTGTTCGGCAGTGGGCCGAAGAAGCCCATCAGCGGGGCGGTGGCGACCAGGCGGGATGAGGCGGCCGCGAAGGCGGCCCGCTTCCGCAAGGTGGTGAAGCAGCCGCAAATGGTGTCGGCGTAAGTGTGGATTCTCTTGCACACTATTTCTTCTTTTCTTGTCGATTTCTGAATCCTTGTCTTATCTCAAAAATCAGGGCTCCGCTTTCTCTTGAGCAGGTTGCTGCCGCGTCCGTGGTTGGATCGCCGGGAGGATCCGGGAGCACCCGCCGTGTGGACCCCCGCGCCGAGCTTCAAGCGGCGGCGGAGCGAAATGCGCGGGAGGCGCGGGAGGAGCGGGAGGCAGAGGAGCTGAGGGCGGCTGCCGCCAAGGCGGCACAGGAGGAGGATGACTCGGTGAAGGCGCGTGCCGACACGGTGGCCAAGGCCCAGGCGGAGGATGCAACCGCGGCGACAGCGGAGGGGGCCTTGCTTGTCACCCCTCTGCGTGTCGGGCGCCCGAGGTCCAAGAGCCCCCGCCGGAGGAAGCCGGCGGCGACCTGGCGGGGTTGGAGAGGGAGGACGTCGTCGTCGTCCCGGAGAGGGAGGCGGGACCGTCCTCGCCGACTGGGGCGGCCCAAGGCAGCCGGCCTAACGTGCCGCCTGCGCAATCGGCTGGGGGCGAGCCGGCTGCGAGGACGGACCTGGTGGTCCAGTCGCCATCGCGCCAGCGCGCGGGGAAGGCCACTTCAGCTCCGGAACCGCAGAAAGCCGCGGGCACCAGCTCGTTGGCCCAGGACGTGGAGGCGGCCAGCGCCAGCTCGGGGTGGACGCCGGGTGGAGGGACGGCCGTGGTGAATGTGGCGGCGCAAGAAGTCCGGAACCGGCTTCAGTCCCAGGCCGCGGCATTGAGGCAATTTAATGACGAGTTCCTCACGACGCGGGCGGCCATTCGGGTAAGTCTTCCCTTTTTGCTTTTTGATCTTGGTTTCTTCCGTGGGGGCGCGTCAGCGCACCCACTGGGTGTAGTCCCCGAGTTCCGAGTCGGCTGCTGAGAAGGCGGCTTGGAACTTCTTAGCGGGCTTTGTTTGCTATGTTGTTCTCATTCGCTTCTCTGTCTGACTTGCAGGACTACCACAACCTCCGCGCGGCTGCCTTCAACTCCCAGGCTCGGGAGCTGACCCAGAAGAATGCTGATCTATCTGAGAGCCAGGGTAAGTGCTTCATCTTTTATCTCACGTGGGGGCGCCTCGGTGCACCCACTGGGTGTAGTCCCCGAGATTCGGTCCGACTGCTGAGCAGTCGGGTCGGATCTTTCTTGACGACTTCTATCTTATTGCTCTTTTCTTCTTTGCCATATCTGCAGCGGCCAACGCCAAACTGAGGGGGCAGGTGGGTGGGACTCAGGCCGCCCTTCGCGCTAAGGAAGCCGAGTTCGACGCTTTGGCTCAGGAGCGTGACCGCGTGGTCAAGAAGCTGGCCGACCAGGAGGAGAGCCACAAGGTGGCCCTGAAGGCGGTCCAGGATAGCGAGGCCCCCCTCCAAGCAGAGTGTGACACCGAGGCGGCGAGCTGGGCCGAGGCGAGGCAGTCGTTGATCAACGGCTACGTCCAGATCGAAGACTTGGTTGATGGTAGGCCGCCCTCTTCTTCGTTCCTTGCTTGCCGCTTGCCGTTTGGTTCACTCTCTGACTTGGTATTTTTCTCTTCTTTCTCTTTCTTTCTTGTGCAGAGTACTTCCCTGGCTACTCTACTGCTGCCAACCAGGTCGTCGAGGCCCACCGCGAGGCGCAAAGGCAGGCTGGCGCCAAGATCGCGCCGAACGCTCGCCGGTCGCTTGAGGAACAACTCCTGGCGATTCGAGCCCGCCTCCAGCCGGCTCACCGCATGCTCCGCCGGCTTCAGCGTGTTGGGGTGCAGGTGCTGGCCGCTCTCTGGCCCGGTGAGGTGATTCCCCGCACCCCTAGTCGGACTGCCAACTGGCTGGAGGTGGCGGCCGGCTGCTTCGTGGCCTGGAAGGCTTCTGCGGCTCGGTCAGGCGCCAGGCGGGCGCTGGAGTTCGTCAAGGACTGGTATCCTGAGCTGAGCTTGGAATAGCTGGCCACCTGGCGGCAGGAGGCCAATACGGAGCTAGAGCCGGTGCGGCCAGCTATCATCCAGCGAGCCTCGGCGATCGCCCACTACACCGACACCAGCGCCTTTGCTCCTGAGGTGGATGACAACGGCGTTGCCCAGCCGGAGGAGTGGTTCGGGCTGAACCCGGCAGATGGCAAGGACTCGGCGGAGGAGATTGACTCCAGCGACGAGGGCGAGGAGGAGGAGGAGGGTGAAGGTGCCGCGCCAGATGGTGGAGCAGCCGGTCAGCCTCAGCTTGACCGTGCCTCTAGCAACAAGGCGCGTGCGAGCGCACCTCCTGCAGCCGGCGATGATCAAGCCAAGACTCGCCAGCCGGCCACTCCTCCAGCCGGCGCTGCCGTCTCCACCGACCAGCCTGGCTCCCCTGCTGCGCCCTTAGTCTAATCTCCCACCTTTACTTTCCTGTTTTATTACTCTTGGAACAGTATTTTGGTAAGTTTGCACAATTCCACCCACTGGGGGTGTATTCGAACTATATTGACTGTCGGCCTGTTGAAAGCCTTACGTGTAAATATAATCATGCATGTGTTTGGCTTTCCCTTGTTCTTTGCTTTTCATCCTTTGGCTGTTTCCTTTGCTGCCCTCCCTTGGTTGCCGCCTTCCCAGCCGGACAGCTGCTCTGCAGTCTATGGCTGGAGAAGTGCTTGACCGGTTGGGAGAGCAAGTACTCTAGCTTTCTTGGATTGTAGCGAAGTGACTGGGAAGCTGGCCAGCCGGCTGTTTTGATAGCCGGTAGGCGTGGTTGGAGGCCGGCTTGTGTTATATAAGTTCGTTAGTCCTTAGCCGTTTTTCGTGTGGGCATCCTTTCCTACCTTTGGCTCTTGCCAGTCGGACAGTCGGTTCTTCGAGCTGCGACTTACAACAAGAGAGGGCTCGGGTGCTGGCACACTACTTGTCTGACTTCAGGTAGAACTTTTAATATAACTCAAGGCGGCCAGTCCCCGGGCCGACTACTCGAACCCGGTGCCAGATAGAGAATCAAATGTAATAGTACATTCATGGGTATGCCACTCGTCATTCATAGATAAAGGAGGGCAGTCCCCGAGTGCGCCTCGGGGGCCCGTTGTCTTGTACTTAATACAAAAAGGTAGCATAATACATACTGCTTTTAACTGTAAAATCTTCTCAGGAGATTGGCGTTCCATGGTCGTTCCGACTCCTTGCCGGAATCATCCCTCTTGCGTGCTCTTGGCTTCTGTGGTCAATCAGGTAGTAGGAGTCGTTGCCTAGGGCCTTGCTGATGACGAAAGGGCCTTCCCAAGGGGCCGAGAGCTTGTGCTGGCCGGCTGTTCGCTGGATCAGCCGGAGCACAAGCTTGACCTTCCGGTTGTGGTAACGCCGCAAACCCTGCTGGTAGATGGCGGACCGGCTGAGTGCTAATAGCCGGCCTTCTTCCAGCAGGTCGACGCCGTCTTCTCGCGCTTCCTTGACCTCCGCCTCCGTGTGCATGGTGATCCGAGGCGAGTCGAACTCGATGTCAGTTGGGATGACAGCCTCGGCACCATATATAAGGAAGAACGGAGTGAAGCCGGTTGAATTGTTCGGGGTAGTACGCAGACTCCAGAGGACAGCCGGCAGCTCATCGAGCCAGCAGCCGGCCGAACGCTCCAGTGGTATGACCAGTCGGGGCTTGATGCCGGAGAGGATGAGGCCATTAGCTCGCTCGACCTGGCCGTTTGACTGCGGGTGGGCAACGGACGCTAAGTCCAGTCGGATGCCCTTTGTCGCGCAGAAACGTGCCAGTGCTCCCTTGGCAAAATTCGTGCCGTTGTTGGTGATGATGCTGTGTGGTACACCATAGCGAGTAGTGATGTCTGCGATGAATGTCACGGCAGTCGGCCCGTTCAGCTTCTTGATTGGCTTCGCTTCAATCCACATGGTAAATTTGTCCACGGCGACAAGCAAATGTGTCATGCCGCTGCGGGCTGTCTTGAATCGGCCCACCATGTCCAGCCCCCAAACGGCAAAGGGCCAGGTGAGGGGGATGGTCTTGAGTGCAGAAGCCGGCAGGTGTTGCTTGGAGCTGAAGACTTGGCATCCTTTGCAGCATTTGACTAATTCCTTGGCATCTTCCAAAGCAGTCGGCCAGCAGAAACCATGGCGGAAAGCTTTGGCGACAAGTGATCTTGAGGCTGCGTGGTGGCTGCATTCGCCTTGGTGGATGTCCTTGAGGATTGCTATTCCCTTCTTTGGCTCGACGCAGCGCTGGAAGACTCCAGTGACGCTACGCTTGACAAGTTCTCTGTTTATTATTGTTTATGCTCCGGCTCGGCGTTGAACTAATCTTGCCGAGATCTCATCAGTCGGCAGCTCTCTGTTGACTAGGAAGTTGAGGATGGGCTGGGCCCATGATGGAGCTGTGACTTCTTCTGTTGTCAGTATGGCCACTGAGGGTTGGGTGGTGGAGAGTTGGAGTCAGCCACCGCCTGTTGTGTCGCTGCAGTCCCCGAGCCGACTGCTGCAGTCCCTGGGCCGGGTTCTGAAGGCCCCGAGCTGGGTGCGACTACAGCAGTCCCCGGGCCGCTTGTCGAAGTCCCCGAGCCGCCTGCTGGCTTCCCCCAGTCGGATCCGACTGCATCAGGGGCAGGCGGTACGAAGATAGAGTCCGATTCTGGAGACGTCTTGATAGACGGTTTGAGGAGGCTCTGGAGAGAGACACCGGTTGGTATAGCTTGTCGGGTGGAGCCGATCCGTGCCAGGGCATCTGCTTGGTCGTTGTCGGCCCGTGGCACGTGGAGGAACTCGCACCCTTCAAAGTATCCACTGATCTGCTGGACGAGGAATTGATAGCTCGCCATGTTTGCGTCCTTGGCGTCCCAGTCGCCAGATGACTGCTGGACCACCAAGTCTGAGTCGCCATAACACAGGATCCGGCGTATGCCGAGCTCTTTGGCTAGCCGGAGCCCGTGTATGAGCGCCTCGTACTCAGCCACATTGTTGGAGGCGGCAAAATGGATTTGCAATGTGTATCTGAGCTTGTCGCCTTTCGGAGAGGTGAGGACGATGCCGGCTCCCAAGCCGGTGCGCATCTTGGACCCGTCGAAGTGCATCCGCCAATGAGTGGAGTCGGGAGCCCGCGGTAGGTACTGGGTCTCGGCCCAGTCGACAAGGAAGTCGGCCAATGCTTGGGACTTGATGGCGGTGCGAGGCTGGTAGAAGATCGTGTAAGGTGCCAGCGCAATGTCCCACTTAGCCACCCGGCCAGATGCATCCCGGCTGCCTATGATCTCGGTGAGCAAGGTGGTGCATACGACCGTGATGGGATGCTCTTGAAAGTAGGGCTTCAGCTTCTTGGCGGCAAAGTACACTCCATAGCACATCTTCTGGTAGTGCGGGTAGTTTTGCTTTGAGGTGGACAGTACTTCGCTTAAATAATATACCGGCCTCTGAACTAACTGAGCTCGGCCTTCTTCTGGGCGCTGGACCACGATGACTGTACTGACCACTCGGCTACTCGCAGCAATGTAGAGGAGCATGGGCTCCTTCTCAGTCGGCGCTGCCAGGAGAGGTGGAGTGGTCAGCATCTTCTTCAACTCGCGGATGGCTTGGTCTGCTTGGTCGTTCCACTCGAAGTGGTGGATTTCTTCATGAGTCGGTATAGGGGGAGAGCCTTCTCGCCTAGCCGGCTGATAAAGCGGTTTAGGGAGGCCAGGCACCCGGTGAACTTCTGAACGTCTCGCAACTTGGTGGGAATCTCCATTCTCTCAATGGCCTTGATCTTCACAGGGTTGCACTCAATGCCGCGTTCGGAGACCAAAAAGCCTAGAAGTTGGCCGGCTGGTACTCCGAACACGCATTTCTCGGGGTTGAGCTTGATCTCGAATCGGCGCAACTTGGCAAATGTTTCTTTGAGGTCTTCCAGCAGGGTGCCGCGCTTCTCCGTCTTCACCACAATATAGTCTACATAGACGTGGGCATTTCTGCCGAGTTGCTTGAGGAGGCATTTCTACATGCAACGCTGAAAAGTGGCACCGGCATTTCTCAAGCCGAATGTCATAGTCAGGTAGCAGAAAGCTCCGAATGGTGTGATGAAGGCGGTCTTCAGGCGGTCAGCTGGGTCCAAATTGATCTGATGGTATCCTGAGTAGGCATCCAAGAAACTCAACAGCTCGCATCTGGCTGTGGAGTCTATCACTTGATCAATCCGTGGTAGGGCAAACGGATCTTTGGGGCAGGCTTTGTTGAGGCTAGTGTAATCTATACACATACGGCATTTGTTGTTCTTCTTCAACACCAAGACCGGGTTGGCAAGCCACTCTGGGAAAAACACTTCCATAATGAAGCCGGCGGCCAAGAGCCGGGCTACCTCTTCTCCTACGATCCTTCTTTTCTCCTCCGACAGTCGGCGGAGAGGCTGCTTGACTGGTTTCGCGTCCACTCGGACGTGTAGCTTGTGCTCGGCGAAATCCTTCGGAACACCCGGCATGTCCTTTGGGGACCATGCAAAGATGTCTCGATTCTCACGGAGGAAGTCGACGAGCTCGCCTTCCTATTTACTGTCCAGGTTTGCACCAATCACAGCAAACCTCTCCGGGTTCTCCGGGTCCAGAGGTATCTTCTTTGTCTCCTTGGCCGGCTGGAGGGATCCCTGTGCATCATATTCCTTGGGGTTGGGGACAGGGCCGGCTGCTTGCCGGCCATGGCCACAACTCGGTCTAGCATCTTCTTCTCTTCAGCAACCATGAGGGACTCGGCCAGTCGGCTGCTGGCTGCAGCGCACTCGATGGACTTCTTGTAGTCTCCGGCTACAGTGATGATCCCCTTTGAACTCTGCATCTTCATCTTGAGGTAGGCGTAGTGGGGCACAGCCATGAACTTGGCCAGGGTAGGTCGGCCAAGCAAGGCGTGGTAAGGGCTCTCTAGGTCCACTACTTCGAACCAGATCGCTTCTCGGCAAAAGTGATCCTTGTCTCCGAAGAAAACATCCATCTTGATCTTGCCGATTGGGGAACAGGACAGGCCGGGTACGATGCCATGGAACACAGTCCGGCTTGGCATGAGCTGCTTCACCTTGAGGTTCAACTTCTCCATGGTGTCACGGTACAATATGTTGATACTGCTTCCGCCATCAATCAGCACGCGGGAGAAACGGGCAGCTCGCCTTTCTGTCGCGAGGGTGACGTCCAACACCAATGCGTAGGATCCGGGAGACGGCATCACCTCTGGGTGATCGGCCCAGCTCCAGCTGATAGGCCTTTCAGACCAATGCATGAACTCGGGGTTGCTGGAGGCGACCGCGTTGACTTCTTGGTGCTGTCGGCGCCGACTATGCTTGTCCTCAATCTGGCTCGTGAAGACGACGTAGGCGGCGTGCTCATCTGGGAACTCATCCTGAATGGCTCCGACTGCTGGTCGAGCAGCCGGCTACTGAGGGGCTGGAGGCGGCGGGCCGGGAGGCGGAGGCGGCTCCAGTCCCTCGCCCTTGGAGATCCGCGTGAGCCAATGGCACTTCCGGGTTATGTGGTTGGACAGCTTCGCGCCGCTATGGAACTTGCAGGGGGCATCGAGAGTTTGCTCGTAGGAGAAGGCCGGCTGCCAAGCGGGCCTGCCGCCCTTCTTCTTGGGAGCGGGCCGCTCTTCGGGTTGCTCGTCTTCAACGGTGGCCACCTGCCGACTGGTGGAAGGCGCCATAGGGGCCTTGCGCTTGTGGTCGTTCTGGTAGGGGTGTCGGTTGGAGTCACCAGCCGGCGTCTTGGGAGCCGGAGCGAGCACCTTTCCAGAGGCGTCCACTCGGAGCTCGGTCCTCATCGAGGAGTCGGCCGTGGCGTACTTGTCTGCTATGACCAGCAGCTCGTCGAGGGTAGTCGGCTCGTCGCAGAGGAGTCGGTGCTTGAGGAGGGTGCCCTCTCGGCACCCGGCGGTGAAGTATTCTATGGCTTGAACCTCGTGCACCCCCTCGCAGGAGTTGCGGAGCTCGGCCCACCACGTGAGGTAGTCGCGAGTCGATTCGTTGGGCCCTTGGACGCATAAGGAGAGCTGGTGGGGCTTGGGAGGCCGCTTGTATGTGCTGGTGAAGTTGCGGACGAAGACTTCCGTGAAGTCCAACCAGCTGTTGATGCTGTAGGGCTTGAGGCTGTTCAGCCAGGTGCGTGCCATGCCTTGAAGCATGAGAGGAACGTACTTCACGGCAACGCGCCTGTTGCCGTTTGCTATGCTGACAGCGATAGAGTAGTCGATCAACCAATCTTCCGGCTTCACGGAGCCGTTGTACTTTGGCGTGTCTCTAGGGAGTGAGAATCCTTTGGGGAAGGGCTCGTCGCGGATGCGGGGGCCAAAGCAAGGCGGGCCGACATCATCTTCTTCTTCTAACGCCAGGGATCGCGCTAGGCGGTCGATCCGGTGGCGGGCATCTTTCTCGCCGACTCCTTCGCGGTGGCCTAGTCGGCCACCGAGAGTCGGATGCCTGACATGCGGCGGGGTGGGATATCTCTCTCCACGAAGTGGGGGGAGGCGGATTGCCTTGTCGTTCCATCGCTCGGGGGCGGCCTTCTGCGTCGCGCTCAATGGTGATTCGAGTCCGGCTGCGGCTACCAGCCGGCTCCTTGTCTTTCCTCGTGCGGGCGCCGCTCGCAGTCGGCGACCGGGATGTCGCGGCGTGTTCTCGGTGTGGGGGAGGACTCTCAGCGCGGGCGCCGGCTTCATGCCGTTCTGCGGCCGCGTCGATCAGCTGCTGGATGCGCCTTGTCATGTAGGGGAGCTCATCAGCCCCCAGCCCATTCAACTCTTCTGCGGCCGCCTGAGCGGCACGTAGGTTCTCAAGTGGCGTGGCGTAGACTGGGCGGTCTGCCCCCAGCATGCTGGGGATGGCCGCGCCGCGCTTCTTGACGAGGCCGGCTCAGCTCGGCCCGCCGTGAGGCGGCGTACCAAAGGCGGCGCTGTCGACTTCGCGCTGGTGAGCCTCAGTGAGGTGTCTCATGGAGGCTATCTTCTGGCCCTCCGCGATGAGGGCGAGGCGGCGTGCCTCCAGAGTCTCGGCGTCGGCGTCGGCCGGGATGGGGACGGACAAGTCGTGCAGCGCCGCTTGTAGGGCGTCATGGGAGTTCTCGCCCGAGATGGTGCCATGGCTGATGACCAATACCTCAGTGACAGCGCTGGTGCCACTGTCGGCTCGGGGGAGAGGGTCGTCGAGGATCACCATGTCGGTGGGGAAAGCGTCAAGCGATGCCGTGTCGGAGTCGACAAGCATCGGGTCGGTGGAGCCGACCGACTCCAAGTCCATAGCAAGCTCGCTGGAGACGTGAAGCTGCTCGAGGAGGCTGACGAGGCGGCTCTCAAGGTAGTCTGTGCCCGATGATAAATAAGCACATTGCAGATTCATCAGCTTAATTCAAGCCACATGGAAAACCCATTTATCCAAAACAAGCATGATTAAGAACTAGGAAATATAGCACTTGTATATGTTTCTCATCTATTAAGTGCAGCCAAATTCGATTTATTCCTCACATGGTATACAATAACAGAATGCAGCAACATCAATTGAACATCACATTGCAGAATTGAACCAAGCAGTTAACTAAACACCACAACAAATGAACCAAACGTTAACTGAGCACCACATTGCACAATATAACATACTCCTAATAGAAGATCAGACAGTTAACCAAACCAAGCATGCTTAACAACTTGGAAATATAGCAATTGTATTTGTTTCTCATGTATTTAGTACAACCAAATTCGATTTCTTCCTCACATGGTATGCACTAACAGAATGCAGCCACATCAATTGAACATCGCATTGCAGAATTGAACCTGTCGGGTGGTAGGTGCGACATATGCCAACGGGTGGCTTATCATTGTGGGAGCCAGTAAGATATCGCCGGTGCCTGGAAACGGGATATGGCGGAGACATGCACGCCGGCGGATCTTACCCAGGTTCGTGGCTCTCCGTGGAGATAACACCCCTAGTCCTGCTCTGTGGGGTCTCCGCATGATCACTAGATCAATACAAGTAGCTACAAGTGCTCCTTGAGCTGTTTGGCTAGGGGAAGAAGAAGGGCAAGGCTAGCTCTCCTTTTCTCTCTATGTGGTGTGTGAAACTATGTGAGATCAACCCTTTGCATGGGTGTCCCGGGGGGTTTATATAGGCCTACCCCCCAGGGGTACAATGGTAATCCGGCTGGGCGCGGGTCCCAGCCGTCAGTGTCTGTGCTCGCCGGCTTCTCCGCCGGCCATTGGGGCCCGCCGACTGGTGGGTCCCGCCGGCTGCCTGCCTCTTGGCCGACAGGCTGGCCCCACCGCTTGGGGGCCTTGTCGGCGGCTGTTTACTGTTGCCTCGCCTCTGATGACGAGGGCTTTGTCGAGGTAAGCGTGGCTACAGTGACACCGCCTTGCGGGCTCTCACTGTAGCCTCGTCTTGTCTCCTTAATGATGCACATGTTTCGAGGGTGGGAGGTAGCCGGCTATTGGGAGCGGGCTACGCCCTAGGCCGACTAGGGGAGGCCGGGCCGCCTTCGAGCGTCTCTCTGGCTAAAGGGGCCCGCCGCCCGTGGGTCGGACTGGCGCCTGTCGTGGGTGACGTTGAGGTCAACATGGCTACAGTGCCGCACCGGACGGGGGATGGCTGACTCGTACGGCACCCTGTGGCCATGCCTGTTCCTGGATTCGGGGGTAGTGGGTTGTACTGCGGCCATGCCCCGTCTTATCACCGTTATGTGGATGCAGTCTTCGTGGGTGCAGTCTTGGCCGGCTTCTGGGAGTCGGTCATCTTCATGGCTGGCTTCTGGGAGTCGGTCCTCTTGGGGCGGGCTTCCTGGAGTCGGTCTTCTCGTAGCTTTCTTCGGGAAGGTCTTTGAGGCCGGGTTGCCTTCTGGTAGTCGGCCCTGGGGATAGCCGGCCGGAGGAAGGCGGCCCCATGCTCTGGATGCTTGAAGGCTCGATTGGCCTGATAATTTTTTGAAGAGCCAGGGGAGTCGGTTAGGCTACCCGTGGCCATTTACTCCGACAGTAGTCCCCGAAGCTAGTTGGGCTTCGAGGCTGAGAGGAGGTCGAAAAGCTCGGTCAGCTTCTTATCTCGACGAGCCAGCAGCTGGGAGCCGGCTTCGGTTGGGCGCGCCGTCTTGGCGAAATTTCTAAAGTCTGAAGGCGGGAGTCAGTTGGTGCGCGCGCCAGGCTGCTGGCCGGCCACTCGCCGCCCGCGAACCACGTGGCATCCTCCGGCTGAAAAAAGCCTGCCAACCCATGCGCGCGATAGGACGTCGCCGCAGGCCGGGGGCCCACCACTCCTACACCTAGGCCCAGGCGCGGATTCTCTGTAGCCCAAAGCTATCCGCACGCCTTCCGGCGGCGGTTTCCGCACGCCGTTAGGGCGTAATAATCGCGGGACGTGGGGGAGTGGGCGCAGTTAATCCCACGTTCCCCCCCACGCCTCGCCTCCTCGGCTTCGCCGCACGAGGCTATTAGTAGGGGAAGGAGGGGAAGCGGCAGGCGCTCGCACGCTCCTCCTCTCTCCGCCATCTTCTTCCTCCTCCTTTCCATCGCAGCAGCGTCTCGCCGCCGCGCCGTCCCACCAAACTTCGCACCACCCCACAGCTTCGCCGCCGCGGGGCCGTGCTTCCTCCGCCGCCGCATCCTTTCTCGCCAGCTTCTCGCCACCATGCAGTACGACAGAGACTGGGACGGCTCCAATGTTCATATGGACCACATCGCCTTCCTTCGCAAGACGCGGCGGTTGCCCGGCAAAGACCAGGTGCGGGTCCGTCTTGCACCGGAGAAGGAGATAACGCCAGCGCTGGAGGAAGGCGAGCGGGTAATCTTTCGCTCACACTTCCTGCGCGGCCTTGGCCTGCCGGCGAGCGCCTTCTTCCGCTCCTTCCTCGCGTTTTATCAACTCCCGCTGCACCACCTCACTCCGAACACGGTGGTGCTGCTGTCCGCCTTCGTCACTCTATGCGAGGGCTTTCTTGGCGTTCTCCCCACCCTCAAGCTCTGGGGGGGAATACTTCCAAACCAAGCTCGACTCCCGCATGCAGGGCGTGCCGGCTCAGAGCGGCGCCTTCATCGCGATGCGGAGGCCGGCAACCGACAACCCCTTCCCCGTCATCACGCTGATCTAGTCGGTGAAGCGCTGGCAGAAGTCGTACTTCTACGTGAAGAATGCCGCCCCGCAAGGCAACTACGTCAATTGCCGGCTTACGTAGCCGGCCCGCCGGCTGGGAGGCGGCCCAAGTGGTCTTATCGGGCCGTGACGCTGTCGCCGGCTGGAGCCGCGGCCGTCGCCCGACTCCGTGTAATGATCCAGTCAGAGGGCCTGACTGGGTCCGACTTGCCGGCCGCCTTCGTCGCGCGCCGGGTGCTTCCGCTTCAAAGCCGCCCTCATCTGATTTGTCAGATGAGCGGCCAACTCGATCCGAGTCGAATGTGCACCAAGGATATGCCTCACGACGAGGTGGCTCATATGGTGAATTATCTTGCGAACTGCAAGCTCTCCGCAAAGTGGCGGTTTGGCAAGGAGCCGTACTCCCGTGCTCATCCCCCGCCTACGGTATGCTCTCTTTATCCTTTCTTCTCTTAGTTTTGTCGCCGAGTTTTTCTTGGCCGACTCTGACCGGTCGGCACGTCTTGGCAGAGCCCTCTCCTTCGACCTGCGGCCGGTTCGGGGGCGGATCGCCGATTTCTCCCCGACCGGGCGGAGCATGACTTGGAGGACCACGACTTGGGGGCGGTCGCCATGGACGGCAACACGGAGGCGGGAGGCGGCAAAGGAGGCGGCTCTGGGCTTGGAGCCAGCTTCGACGACTGGCCGGATGACGACGAGGCGGAAATCGTCCCACGCCGCCAGCCGGCGTCCGGCCATGGCGCGGGTTCCTCCGCCGCGCCGCCTGCTCGGGGCGGCGGGCAGAAGCGCCGGGCCGCGTCGGGCTTGTTTGGCAGTCGGCCGAAGAAGCCCAAGGGCGGGGCGGCGGGGACCAGGCGGGATGAGGCGACCATGAAGGCGACCCGCTTCCGCAAGATGGTGAAGCTGCGGCAAACGGTGTCGGTGTAAGTGTAGATTCTCTTGCATACTATTTCTTCTTTTCTTGTCGATTTCTGAATCCTTGTCTTGTCTCAAAAATCAGGGCTCCGCTTTCTCTTGAGCGGGTTGCTGCCGCCTCCGTGGTTGGATCGCCGGGAGGATCCGGGCGCACCCGCCGTGTGGACCCCCGCGCCGAGCTTCAAGCGGCGACGGAGCGAAATGCGCGGGAGGAGCGGGAGGCGGAGGAGCTGAGGGCGGCTGCCGCCAAGGCGACACAGCAGGAGAATGAGTCGGCGAAGGCGCGTGCCGACGCGGCGGCCAAAGCCCAGGCGGAGGCAGCAGCCGCGGCGAAAACGGAGGGGGCCTTGCTTGTCACCCCTCTGCGTGTCGCGGCGCCCGAGGTCCCAGAGCCCCCGCCGGAGGAAGCCGGCGGTGACCTCCCGGGGTTGGAGAGGGAGGATGACGTCGTCGTCCCGGAGAGGGAGGCGGCACCGTCCTCGCCGACTGGGGCGGCCCAAGGCAGCCGGCCTAACGTGCCGCCTGCGCAATCGCTGGGGGCGAGCCAGCTGCGAGGACGGACCTGGTGGTCCAGTCGCCATCGCACCAGCGCGCGTGGAAGGCCACTTCGGCTCCGCACCCGTAGAAGGCCGCGCGCTCCAGGTCGTCGGCCCAGGACGTGGAGGCGGCCAGCGCTAGCTCGGGGTGGACGCCAAGGTGGAGGGACGGCCGTGGTGAATGTGGCAGCGCAAGAAGTCTGGAACCGGCTTCCGTCCCAGGCCGCGGCTTTGAGGCAATATAATGACGAGTTCCTCACGACGCGGGCGGCCATTCGGGTAAGTCTTCACTTTTTTGCTTTTTGATCTTGGTTTCTTCCGTGGGGGCGCGTCAGCGCACCCACTGGGTGTAGTCCCCGAGTTCCGAGTCGGCTGCTGAGCAGGCGGCTTGGAACTTCTTAGCGGGCTTTGTTTACTATCTTGTTCTCATTCGCTTCTCTGTTTGACTTGCAGGACTACCACAACCTCCGCGCGGCTGCCTTCCACTCCCAGGCTCGGGAGCTAACCTAGAAGAATGCTGATCTATCTGAGAGCCGGTGTAAGTGCTTCATCTTTTATCTCACGTGGGGGCTCGTCAACGCACCCACTGGGTGTAGTCCCCGTGATTCAGGCCGACTGCTGAGCAGTCAGGTCGGATCTTTCTTGACGACTTCTTTCTTATTGCTCTTTTCTTCTTTGCCATATCTGCAGCGGCCAACGCCAAACTGAGGGAGCAGCTGGGTGGGACTCAGGCCGCCCTTGGCGCTAAGGAAGCCGAGTTCGACGGCTTGGCTCAGGAGCGTGACCGCCTGGTCAAGAAGTTGGCCGACCAGGAGGAGAGCCACAAGGCGGCCCTGAAGGCGGTGCAGGATAGCTAGGCCGCCCTCCAAGCCGAGTATGAGACCGAGGCGGCGAGCTGGGCCGAGGCGAGGCAGTCGTTGATCAACGGCTACGGCCAGATCGAAGACTTGGTTGATGGTAGGCCGCCCTCTTCTTCGTTCCTTGCTTGCCGCTTGCCGCTTGGTTCACTCTCTGACTTGGTATTTTTCTCTTCTTTGCCTTTCTTTCTTGTGAGGAGTACTTCCCTGGCTATTCTACTGCTGCCAACCAGGTCGTCGAGGCCCAGCGCGAGGCGCAAAGGCAGGATGGCGCCCAGATCACGCCGAACGCTCGCCGGTCGCTTGAGGAACAGCTCCTGGCGATTCAAGCCCGCCTCCAGCCGTCTCACCGCATGCTCCGCCGGCTTCAGCGTGTTGGGGCACAGGTACTGACCGCTCTCTGGCCCGGTGAGGTGATTCCCCGCACTCCCAGTCGGACTGCCGACTGGCTGGAGGTGGCGGCCGGCCGCTTCGAGGCCTGGAAGGCTTCTGCGGCTCGGTCAGGCGCCAGGCGGGCGCTGGAGTTCGTCAAGGCCTAGTATCCTGAGCTGAGCTTGGACCAGCTGGCCACCTGGCGGCACATTGCACAATATAACATACTCCTAATAGAAGATCAGACAGTTAACCAAACCAAGCATGCTTAACAACTTGGAAATATAGCAGTTGTATTTGTTTCTCATGTATTTAGTACAGCCAAATTCGATTTATTCCTCACATGGTATACAATAACAGAATGCAGCCACAATAATTGAACATCACATTGCATAATTGAACCAAGTAGTTAACTAAACACCACAACAAGTGAACCAAGCCACAAAAAATGAACCAAGCAGTGAAGTAAACACCAATTGAACAATATAACATACTCCTGATAGAAGATCAGACAGTTAACCAAACCAAGCATGCTTAACAACTTGGAAATATTACACCCTGAAGAATTGAACATCACATTTGCAGAATTGAACCAAGCAGTTAATTGAACACCATATTGCATGACATATAGAACATATACACTATAGCAGAAGATTGCATGGTGAAAGTAGATAGCACAATTCACTAGAATTTGTTAAGGAAAGGCAGTAGCTAGCAAACTGAACATGGGTCCTTATAGTGAGCTAATAAGACAAGCTGCTCCTCATTGTCGGAGATATCGATGACGATTGGCTCCTTGGACATGGAAGAGGGCGAGGCCTCCACATCGTGGGTGCCCTTGTTGTACTGGTGAGTTGCCAGAGCCACTCCGGGCACCAACCTCCTGGCTCTCGAGATGAGGTTTCAACTTGGAAAGGAAGGCGAAAAGGGGGGAAATGTGGCTTTTGGTAAGGGGGACGGGGCGGGGAGGTATATATTTCCGCGGAAGCCAAAAATTTGGAATCGCTTCAGAAAATAACCTGGCGCGCAAAGTGTCATCAGATACGGTCCGAAGATAGTTTGTGCTGCATGTCACACGGTTGGTTATAATAAACTGTGTGGGATCTACTTGATTTTTGGTCTTGATTTGAATTACATAACGGGGTCAGAGCGGCCATGGACGGTGTTTAAATTGCTAGACCTTTTATCTACAATAATCATAAAAGAATTGGAATTATTCAGGGTTCGTTTGGACATTTTATGCATTAAGTGAGTTTTCAATGCATTTATGTGCATAATTCAAATTTGAACTACATGCACATGCTCTAGTGCATATAAATTCGTTGAAAAATATAATCTTTGTCCTTGGGTGCATGCTTAGGTCCCATGCAAGAAATGGGAATGAATTTCAAACACCAGGGCACCGTTGATTGCCGGCAAAATGCCTGGCTTTTTTATTCTAGTAAATCCAAAAATCGTCTGAAATTCATGAAACCTGGCATGCTATCATGGAGCGGCGTCAACATGTCGTGGTACAAATTTTGTCCCATTTGGGGCAGGTTTGGGTATATGCTTCTCACAAACCGGAGCTTCTCACAACAAGCATGATGGTTTTCGGTAGGGAACGTCCCACCTTTGGGGACGAAACTATATACATGGCTCTTATTGCTTTCAAGTTTTTTTCTCGTGTCAACATAGAACAATAGGAGTGTTGTGTGAATTTTTGTTATTTTTCGAGGTTCGTTTGGACATTTTTTATGCATTAACTGAGTTTTCAATGCATTTATGTGCATAATTCAAATTTGAACTACATGCTCATGCTCCAGTGCATATAAATTGGTTGAAAAATCAAATCTGTGTCCTTGGGTGCATGCTTAGGTCCCATACAAGAAATGGGAATGAATTTCAAACACCAGGGCACCGCTGATTGCGGGCAAAACATTGAGATGCCTGGTTTTTAAATTCTAGTAAATCCAAAACTCGTCTGAAATCATGAAACTTGGCACGCTATCATGGAGCGGCATCAACATGCCGTGGTACAAATTTTTTCCCATTTGGGGCAGGTTTGGGTATATGCTTCTCACAACAAGCACGATGGTTTTCGGTAGGGAACGTCCCACATTTGGGGACGAAACGATATCCATTGCCGCTTATTGCTTTCAAGTTTTTTCTCGTGTCAACATAGAACAGCAGGAGTGTTGTGTGAATTTTTTTGATTTTTCGGGGTTTGTTTGCACAGTTTCATGCATTAACTGAGTTCTCAAGTGCATTTATGTGCATAATTCAAATTTGAACTACATGCACATGCTCTAGTGCATATAAGTTCGTTGAAAAATCAAATCTTTGTCCTTGGGTGCATGCTTAGGTCCCGTGCAAGAAATGGGAATGAATTTCAAACACCAGGGCACCGTTGATTGCCGGCAAAACATTGAGATGCCTGGTTTTTAAATTCTAGTAAATCCAAAACTCGTCTGAAATTCATGAAACTTGGCATGCTATCATGGAGCGGCATCAACATGCCGTGGTATATATTTTGTCCCATTTGGGGCAGGTTTGGGTATATGCTTCTCACAAACCGGAGCTTCTCACAACAAGCATGATGGTTTTCGGTAGGGAACGTCCCACCTTTGGGGACGAAACTATATCCATTGGCTCTTATTGCTTTCAAGTTTTTTTCTCGTGTCAACATAGAACAACAGGAGTGTTGTGTGAATTTTTGTGATTTTTCGGGGTTCGTTTGGACATTTTTATGCATTAACTGAGTTTTCAATGGATTTATGTGCATGATTCAAATTTGAACTACATGTGCATGCTCCAGCGCATATAAATTGGTTGAAAAATCAAATCTGTGTCCTTGGGTACATGCTTAGGTCCCATGCAAGAAATGGGAATGAATTTCAAACACGAGGGCACCATTGATTGCCGGCAAGACATTGTGATGCCTGGTTTTTAAATTCTAGTAAATCCAAAACTCGTCTGAAATTCATGAAACTTGGCATCCTATGATGGAGCGGCATCAACATGCCGTGGTACAAATTTTGTCCCATTTGGGGCAGGTTTGGGTATATGCTTCTCACAAACCGGAGCTTCTCACAACATGCATGATGCTTTTCGGTAGGGAACGTCCCACCTTTGGGGACGAAACTATATCCATTGCCTCTTATTTCTTTCAAGTTTTTTTCTCATGTCAACATAGAACAACAGGAGTGTTGTGTGAATTTTTGTTATTTTTCGAGGTTTGTTTGGACATTTTTATGCATTAACTGAGTTTCCAATGCATTTATGTGCATAATTCAAATTTGAACTACATGCGCATGCTCCAGTGCATATAAATTGGTTGAAAAATCAACTCTGTGTCCTTGGGTGCATGCTTAGGTCCCATGCAAAAAATGGGAATGAATTTCAAACACCAGGGCACCGTTGATTGCCGGCAAAACTTTAAGATGCCTGGTTTTTAAATTCTAGTAAATCCAAAACTCGTCTTAAATTCATGAAACTTGGCATGCTATCATGGAGCGGCATCAACATGCCGTGGTACAAATTTTTTCCCATTTGGAGCAGGTGTGGGTATATGCTTCTCACAAACCGGAGCTTCTCACAACATGCATGATGCTTTTCGGTAGGGAACGTCCCACCTTTGGGGACGAAACTATATCCATTGCCTCTTATTGCTTTCAAGTTTTTTTCTCGTGTCAACATAGAACAACAGGAGTGTTGTGTTAATTTTTGTGATTTTTTGGGGTTCGTTTGGATATTTTTATGCATTAACTGAGTTTTCAATGCATTTATGTGCATAATTCAAATTTGAACTACATGCGCATGCTCCAGTGCATGTAAATTGGTTGAAATATCAAATCTGTGTCCTTGGGTGCATGCTTAGGTCCCATGCAAGCAATGGGATTGAATTTCAAACACCAGGGCACTGTTGATTGCCGGCAAAACATTGAGATGCCTGGTTTTTAAATTCTAGTAAATCCAAAACTCGTCTGAAATCATGAAACTTGGCATGCTATCATGGAGCGACATGAACATGCCGTGGCACAAATTTTTTCCCATTTGGGGCAGGTTTGGGTATCTGCTTCTCACAAGCCGAAGCTTCTCACAACAAGCATGATGGTTTTCGGTAGGGAACGTCCCACATTTGGGGACGAAACGATATCCATTGCTGCTTATTGCTTTCAAGTTTTTCCTCGTGTCAACATAGAACAACAGGAGTGTTGTGTGAATTTTTTTTATTTTTCGGGGTTTGTTTGCACAGTTTTATGCATTAACTGAGTTTTCAACGCATTGATGTGGATAATTCAAATTTGAACTACATGCACATGCTCTAGTGCATATAAGTTCGTTGAAAAATCAAATCTTTGTCCTTGGGTGCATGCTTAGGCCCCATGCAAGAAATGGGAATGAATTTCAAACACCAGGGCACCGTTGATTGCCGGCAAAACATTGAGATGCCTGGTTTTTAAATTCTAGTAAATCCAAAACTCGTCTGAAATTCATGAAACTTGGCATGCTATCATCGAGCGGCATCAACATGCCGTGGTACAAATTTTGTCCTATTTGGGGCAGGTTTGGGTATATGCTTCTCACAAACCGGAGCTTCTCACAACATGCATGATGCTTTTCGGCAGGGAACGTCCCACCTTTGGGGACGAAACTATATCCATTGCCTCTTATTGCTTTCAAGTTTTTTTCTCGTGTCAACGTAAAACAACAGGAGTGTTGTGTGAATTTTTGTGATTTTTCGGGGTTTGTTTGGACATTTTTACGCATTAACTGAGTTTTCAATGCATTTATGTGCATAATTCAAATTTGAACTACATGCGGATGCTCCAGTGCATATAAATTGGTTGAAAAATCAAATTTGTGTCCTTGGGTGCATGCTTAGGTCCCATGCAAGAAATGGGAATGAATTTCAAACACCAGGGCACCGTTGATTGCCGGCAAAACATTGAGATGCCTGGTTTTTAAATTCTAGTAAATCCAAAACTCGTCTGAAATTCTTGAAACTTGGCATGCTATCCTAGAGCGGCATCAACATGCCGTGGTACAAATTTTGTCCCATTTGGGGCAGGTTTGGGTGCATGCTTCTCACAAACCGGAGCTTCTCACAACATGCATGATGCTTTTCGGTAGGGAACGTCCCACCTTTGGGGACGAAACTATATCCATTGCCTCTTATTGCTTTCAAGTTTTTTTCTCGTGTCAACATAGAACAACAGGAGTGTTGTATGAATTTTTGTGATTTTTTGGGGTTCGTTTGGATATTTTTATGCATTAACTGAGTTTTCAATGCATTTATGTGCATAATTCAAATTTGAACTACATGCGCATGCTCCAGTGCATGTAAATTGGTGGAAAAATCAAATCTGTGTCCTTGGGTGCATGCTTAGGTCCCATGCAAGAAATGGGAATGAATTTCAAAACCCAGGGCACCGTTGATTGCCGGCAAAACATTGAGATGCCTGGTTTTCAAATTCTAGAAAATCCAAGACTCGTCTGAAATCATGAAACTTGGCATGCTATCATGGAGCGGCATCAACATGCCGTGGTACAATTTTTTTCCCATTTGGGGCAGGTTTGGGTATATGATTCTCACAAACCGGAGCTTCTCACAACAAGCATGATGGTTTTCGGTAGGGAACGTCCCACATTGTGGGACGAAACGATATCCATTTCCGCTTATTGCTTTCAAGTTTTTTCTCGTGTCAACATAGAACAACAGGAGTGTTGTGTGAATTTTTTTGATTTTTTGGGGTTTGTTTGCACAGTTTTATGCATTAACTGAGTTTTCAATGCATTTATGTGCATAATTCAAATTTGAACTACATGCACATGCTCTAGTGCATATAAGTTCGTTGAAAAATCAAATCTTTGTCCTTGGGTGGATGCTTAGGTCCCATGCAAGAAATGGGAGTGAATTTCAAACACTAGGGCACCGTTGATTGCCGGCAAAATGCCTCTTTTTTTATTCTAGTAAATCCAAAACTCGTCTGAAATTCATGAAACTTGGCATGCTATCATGGAGCGGCATCAACATGCCATGGTACAAATTTTGTCCCATTTAGGGTAGGTTTGGGCATATGCTTCTCACAAACCGGAGCTTCTCACAACAAGCATCATGGTTTTCGGTAGGGAATGTCCCTCCTTTGGGGACGAAACTATATCCATTGCCTCTTATTGCTTTCAAGTTTTTTTCTCGTGTCAACATAGAACAACAGGAGTGTTGTATGAATTTTTGTGATTTTTTGGGGTTCGTTTGGATATTTTTATGCATTAACAGAGTTTTCAATGCATTTATGTGCATAATTCAAATTTGAACCATATGTGCATGCTCCAATGCATGTAAATTGGTTGAAATATCAAATCTGTGACCTTGGGTGCATGCTTAGGTCCCATGCAAGAAATGGGAATGAATTTCAAACACCAGGGCACCGTTGATTGCCGGCAAAACATTGAGATGCCTGGTTTTTAAATTCTAGTAAATCCAAAACTCGTCTGAAATCATGAAACTTGGCATGCTATCATGGGGCGGCATCAACATGCCGTGGTACAATTTTTTTCCCATTTGGGGCAGGTTTGGGTATATGCTTCTCACAAACCAGAGCTTCTCACAACAAGCATGATGGTTCTCGGTAGGGAACGTCCCACATTTCGGGTCGAAACGATATCCATTGCCGCTTATTGCTTTCAAGTTTTTTCTCGTGTCAACATAGAACAACAGGAGTGTTGTGTGAATTTCTTTTGATTTTTCGGGGTTTGTTTGCACAGTTTTATGCATTAACTCAGTTTTCAATGCATTTATGTGCATAATTCAAATTCGAACTACATGCACATGCTCTAGTGCATATAAGTTTGTTGAAAAATCAAATCTTTGTCCTTGGGTGCATGCTTAGGTCCCATGCAAGAAATGGGAATGAATTTCAAACACTAGGGCACCGTTGATTGCCGGCAAAACATTGAGATGCATGGTTTTTAAATTCTAGTAAATCCAAAACTCGTCTGAAATTCATCAAACTTGGCATGCTATCATGGAGCGGCATCAACATGCCATGGTACAAATTTTGTCCCATTTGGGGCAGGTTTGGCTATATGCTTCTCACAAACCGGAGCTTCTCACAACAAGCATGATGGTTTTCGGTAGGGAACGTCCCACCTTTGGGGACGAAACTATATCCATTGCCTCTTATTGCTTTCAAGTTTTTTTCTCGTGTCAACATAGAACAACAGGAGTGTTGTGTGATTTTTTGTGATATCTCGGGGTTCGTTTGGACATTTTTATGCATTACCCGAGTTTTCAATGCATTCATGTGCATAATTCAAATTTGAACTACATGCGCATGCTCCAGTGCATATAAATTGGTTTAAAATCAAATCTGTGTCCTTGGGTGCATGCTTAGGTCCCATGCTAGAAATGGGAATGAATTTCAAACGCCAGGGCACCGTTGATTGCCGGTAAAACATTGAGATGCCTGGTTTTTAAATTCTAGTAAATCCAAAACTCGTCTGAAATTCATGAAACTTGGCATGCTATCATGGAGCGGCAGCAACATGCCGTGGTACAAATTTTGTCCTATTTGGGGCAGGTTTGGGTATATGCTTCTCACAAACCGGAGCTTCTGACAACAAGCATGATGCTTTTCGGTAGGGAACGTCCCACCTTTGGGGATGAAACTATATCCATTGCCTCTTATTGCTTTCAAGTTTTTTCTCGTGTCAACATAGAACAACAGGAGTGTTGTGTGAATTTTTGTGATTTTTCGGGGTTCGTTTGGACATTTTTATGCATTAACTGAGTTTTCAATGCATTTATGTGCATAATTCAAATTTGAACTACATGTGCATGCTCCAGTGCATATAAATTGGTTTAAAAATCAAATCTGTGTCCTTGGGTGCATGCTTAGGTCCCATGCAAGAAATGGGAATGAATTTGAAACACCAGGGCACCGTTGATTGCCGGCAAAACATTGAGATGCCTGGTTTTTAAATTCTAGTAAATCCAAAACTCGTCTGAAATTCATGAAACTTGGCATGCTATCATGGAGCGGCATCAACATGCCATGGTACAAATTTTGTCCCATTTGGGGTAGGTTTGGGCATATGCTTCTCACAAACCGGAGCTTCTCACAACAAGCATCATGGTTTTCGGTAGGGAATGTCCCTCCTTTGGGGACGAAACTATATCCATTGCCTCTTATTGCTTTCAAGTTTTTTTCTCGTGTCAACATAGAACAACAGGAGTGTTGTATGAATTTTTGTGATTTTTTGGGGTTCGTTTGGATATTTTTATGCATTAACAGAGTTTTCAATGCATTTATGTGCATAATTCAAATTTGAACCATATGTGCATGCTCCAATGCATGTAAATTGGTTGAAATATCAAATCTGTGACCTTGGGTGCATGCTTAGGTCCCATGCAAGAAATGGGAATGAATTTCAAACACCAGGGCACCGTTGATTGCCGGCAAAACATTGAGATGCCTGGTTTTTAAATTCTAGTAAATCCAAAACTCGTCTGAAATCATGAAACTTGGCATGCTATCATGGGGCGGCATCAACATGCCGTGGTACAATTTTTTTTCCCATTTGTGGCAGGTTTGGGTATATGCTTCTCACAAACCAGAGCTTCTCACAACAAGCATGATGGTTTTCGGTAGGGAACGTCCCACATTTCGGGTCGAAACGATATCCATTGCCTCTTATTGCTTTCAAGTTTTTTCTCGTGTCAACATAGAACAACAGGAGTGTTGTGTGAATTTCTTTTGATTTTTCGGGGTTTGTTTGCACAGTTTTATGCATTAACTCAGTTTTCAATGCATTTATGTGCATAATTCAAATTTGAACTACATGCACATGCTCTAGTGCATATAAGTTTGTTGAAAAATCAAATCTTTGTCCTTGGGTGCATGCTTAGGTCCCATGCAAGAAATGGGAATGAATTTCAAACACTAGGGCACCGTTGATTGCCGGCAAAACATTGAGATGCATGGTTTTTAAATTCTAGTAAATCCAAAACTCGTCTGAAATTCATGAAACTTGGCATGCTATCATGGAGCGGCATCAACATGCCATGGTACAAATTTTGTCCCATTTGGGGTAGGTTTGGGCATATGCTTCTCACAAACCGGAGCTTCTCACAACAAGCATCATGGTTTTCGGTAGGGAATGTCCCTCCTTTGGGGACGAAACTATATCCATTGCCTCTTATTGCTTTCAAGTTTTTTTCTCGTGTCAACATAGAACAACAGGAGTGTTGTATGAATTTTTGTGATTTTTTGGGGTTCGTTTGGATATTTTTATGCATTAACAGATTTTTCAATGCATTTATGTGCATAATTCAAATTTGAACCATATGTGCATGCTCCAATGCATGTAAATTGGTTGAAATATCAAATCTGTGACCTTGGGTGCATGCTTAGGTCCCATGCAAGAAATGGGAATGAATTTCAAACGACAGGGCACCGTTGATTGCCGGTAAAACATTGAGATGCCTGGTTAAATTCTAGTAAATCCAAAACTCGTCTGAATTTCATGAAACTTGGCATGCTATCATGGAGTGGCAGCAACATGTTGTGGTACAAATTTTGTCCTATTTGGGGCAGGTTTGGGTATATGCTTCTCACAAACTGGAGCTTCTGACAACATGCATGATGCTTTTCGGTAGGGAACATCCCACCTTTGGGGACGAAACTATATCCATTGCGTCTTATTGCTTTCAAGTTTTTTTCTCGTGTCAACATAGAACAACAGGAGTGTTGGATGAATTTTTGTGATTTTTTGGGGTTCGTTTGGATATTTTCATGCATTAACTGAGTTTTCAATGCATTTATGTGCATAATTCAAATTTGAACTACATGCGCATGCTCCAGTGCATGTAAATTGGTTGAAAAATCAAATCTGTGTCCTTGGGTGCATGCTTAGGTCCCATGCAAGAAATGGGAATGAATTTCAAAACCCAGGGCACCGTTGATTGCCGGCAAAACATTGAGATGCCTGGTTTTCAAATTCTAGAAAATCCAAAACTCGTCTGAAATCATGAAACTTGGCATGCTATCATGGAGCGGCATCAACATGCCGTGGTACAAATTTTTTTCCATTTGGGGCAGGTTTGGGTATATGCTTCCCACAAACCGAAGCTTCTCACAACAAGCATGATGGTTTTCGGTAGGGAACGTCCCACATTTGGGGACGAAACGATATCCATTGCCGCTTATTGCTTTCAAGTTTTTTCTCGTATCAACATAGAACAACAGGAGTGTTGTGTGAATTTTTTTTATTTTTCGGGGTTTGTTTGCACAGTTTTATGCATTAACTGAGTTTTCAATGCATTTATGTGCATAATTCAAATTTGAACTACATGCACATGCTCTAGTGCATATAAGTTCGTTGAAAAATCAAATCTTTGTCCTTGGGTGCATGCTTAGGTCCCATGCAAGAAATGGCAATGAATTTCAAACACCAGGGCACCGTTGATTGCCGGCAAAATGCCTGGTTTTTTTATTCTAGTAAATCCAAAAATCGTCTGAAATTCATGAAACTTGGCATGCTATCATGGAGTGGCATCAACATGCCATGGTACAAATTTTGTCCCATTTGGGGCAGGTTTGGGCATATGCTTCTCACAAACCGGAGCTTCTCACAACAAGCATGATGGTTTTCGGTAGGGAACGTCCCTCCTTTGGGGACGAAACTATATCCATTGCCTCTTATTGCTTTCAAGTTTTTTTCTCGTGTCAACATAGAACAACAGGAGTGTTGTATGAATTTTTGTGATTTTTTGGGGTTCGTTTGGATATTTTTATGCATTTACTGAGTTTTCAATGCATTTATGTGCTGATTCAAATTTGAACTACATGCGCATGCTCCAGTGCATGTAAATTGGTTGAAATATCAAATCTGTGTCCTTGGGTGCATGCTTAGGTCCCATGCAAGAAATGGGAATGAATTTCGAACACCAGGGCACCGTTGATTGCCGGCAAAACATTGAGATGCCTGGTTTTTCAATTCTAGTAAATCCAAAACTCGTCTGAAATCATGAAACTTGGCTGCTATCATGGAGCGGCATCAACATGCCGTGGTACAAAATTTTTCCCATTTGGGGCAGGTTTGGGTATATGCTTCTCACAAACCGGAGCTTCTCACAACAAGCATGATGGTTTTCGGTAGGGAACGTCCCACATTTGGGGTCGAAACGATATCCATTGCCGCTTATTGCTTTCAAGTTTTTTCTCGTGTCAACATAGAACAACAGGAGTGTTGTGTGAATTTTTTTGATTTTTCGGGGTTTGTTTGCACAGTTTTATGCATTAACTGAGTTTTCAATGCATTTATGTGCATAATTCAAATATGAACTACACGCACATGCTCCAGTGCATTTAATTGGTTGAAAAATCAAAGATGTGTCCTTGGGTGCATGCTTAGGTCCCATGCAAGAAATGGGAATGAATTTCAAACACCAGGGCACCGTTGATTGCCGGTTAAACATTGAGATGCCTGGTTTTTAAATTCTAGTAAATCCAAAACTCGTCTGAAATTCATGAAACTTGGCATGCTATCATGGAGCGGCATCAACATGCCATGGTACAAATTTTGTCCTATTTGGGGCAGGTTTGGGTATATGCTTCTCACAAACCGGAGCTTCTCACAACATGCATGATGCTTTTCGGTAGGGAACGTCCCACCTTTGGGGACGAAACTATATCCATTGCCTCTTATTGCTTTCAAGTTTTTTCTCGAGTCAACGTAGAACAACAGGAGTGTTGTGTGAATTTTTGTGATCTTTCGGGGTTCGGTTGGACATTTTTATGCATTAACTGAGTTTTCAATGCATTTATGTGCATAATTCAAATTTGAACTACATGCGCATGCTCCAGTGCATATAAATTGGTTGAAAAACCAAATCTGTGTCCTTGGGTGCATGCTTAGGTCCCATGCAAGAAATGGGAATGAATTTCAAACACCAGGGCACCGTTGATTGCCGGCAAAACATTGAGAGCCCTGGTTTTTAAATTCTAGTAAATCTAAAACTCGTCTGAAATTCATGAAACTTGGCATGCTATCCTGGAGCGCCATCAACATGCCGTGGTACAAATTTTGTCCCATTTGGGGCAGGTTTGGGTATATGCTTCTCACAAACCGGAGCTTCTCACAACATGCATGATGCTTTTCGGTAGGGAACGTCCCACCTTTGGGGACGAAACTATATCCATTGCCTCTTATTGCTTTCAACTTTTTTTCTCGTGTCAACATAGAACAACAGGAGTGTTGTATGAATTTTTGTGATTTTTTGGGGTTCGTTTGGATATTTTTATGCATTAACTGAGTTTTCAATGCATTTATGTGCATAATTCAAATTTGAACTACATGCGCATGCTCCAGTGCATGTAAATTGGTTGAAAAATCAAATCTGTGTCCTTGGGTGCATGCTTAGGTCCCATGCAAGAAATGGGAATGAATTTCAAAACCCAGGGGCACCGTTGATTGCCGGCAAAACATTGAGATGCCTGGTTTTCAAATTCTAGAAAATCCAAAACTCGTCTGAAATCATGAAACTTGGCATGCTATCATGGAGCGGCATCCACATGCCGTGGTACAAATTTTTTTCCCATTTGGGGCAGGTTTGGGTATATGCTTCTCACAAACCGGAGCTTCTCACAGCAAGCATGATGGATTTCGGTGGGGAACGTCCCACATTTGGGGACGAAACGATATCCATTGCCGCTTATTGCATTCATGTTTTTTCTCGTATCAACATAGAACAATAGGAGTGTTGTGTGAATTTCTTTGATTTTTCGGGGTTTGTTTGCACAGTTTTATGCATTAACTGAGTTTTCAATGCATTTATGTGCATAATTCAAATTTGAACTACATGCACATGCTCTAGTGCATATAAGTTCGTTGAAAAATAAAATCTTTGTCCTTGGGTGCATGCTTAGGTCCCATGCAAGAAATGGGAATGAACTTCAAACACCAGGGCACCGTTGATTGCCGGCAAAATGCCTGGTTTTTTTATTCTAGTAAATCCAAAAATCGTCTGAAATTCATGAAACTTGGCATGCTATCATGGAGCGATATCAACATGTCGTGGTACAAATTTTGTCCCATTTGGGGTAGGTTTGGGTATATGCTTCTCACAAACCGGAGCTTCTCACAACAAGCATGATGGTTTTCGGTAGGGAACGTCCCTCCTTTGGGGACGAAACTATATCCATTGGCTCTTATTGCTTTCAAGTTTTTTTCTCGTGTCAACATAGAACAACAGGAGTGTTGTATGAATTTTTGTGATTTTTTGGGGTTCGTTTGGATATTTTTATGCATTAACTGAGTTTTCAATGCATTTATGTGCATAATTCAAATTTGAACTACATGCGCATGCTCCAGTGCATGTAAATTGGTTGAAAAATCAAATATGTGTCCTTGGGTGCATGCTTAGGTCCCATGCAAGAAATGGGAATGAATTTCAAAACCCAGGCCACCGTTGATTGCCGGCAAAACATTGAGATGCCTGGTTTTCAAATTCTAGAAAATCCAAAACTCGTCTGAAATCATGAAACTTGGCATGCTATCATGGAGCGGCATCAACATGCCGTGGTACAATTTTTTTTCCCATTTGGGGCACGTTTGGGTATATGCTTCTCACAAACCGGAGCTTCTCACAACAAGCATGATGGATTTCGGTGGGGAACGTCCCACATTTGGGGACGAAACGATATCCATTGCCGCTTATTGCATTCAAGTTTTTTCTCGTATCAACATAGAACAACAGGAGTGTTGTGTGAATTTCTTTGATTTTTCGGGGTTTGTTTGCACAGTTTTATGCATTAACTGAGTTTTCAATGCATTTATGTGCATAATTCAAATTTGAACTACATGCACATGCTCTAGTGCATATAAGTTCGTTGAAAAATCAAATCTTTGTCCTTGGGTGCATGCTTAGGTCCCATGCAAGAAATGGGAATGAATTTCAAACACCAGGGCACCGTTGATTGCCGGCAAAATGCCTGGTTTTTTTATTCTAGTAAATCCAAAAATCGTCTGAAATTCATGAAACTTGGCATGCTATCATGGAGCGATATCAACATGTCGTGGTACAAATTTTGTCCCATTTGGGGTAGGTTTGGGTATATGCTTCTCACAAACCAGAGCTTCTCACAACAAGCATGATGGTTTTCGGTAGGGAACGTCCGTCCTTTGGGCACGAAACTATATCCATTGCCTCTTATTGCTTTCAAGTTTTTTCTCGTGTCAACATAGAACAACAGGAGTGTTGTGTGAATTTTTGTGATTTTTCGGGGTTTGTTTGGACATTTTTATGCATTAACTGAGTTTTCAATGCATTTATGTGCATAATTCAAATTTGAACTACATGTGCATGCTCCAGTGCATATAAATTGATTGAAAAATTAAATCTGTGTCCTTTGGTGCATGCTTAGGTCCCATGCAAGAAATGGGAATGAATTTCAAACACCGGGGCACCGTTGATTGCCGGCAAAACATTGAGATGCCTGGTTTTTAAATTCTAGTAAATCCAAAACTCGTCTGAAATTCATGAAACTTGGCATGCTATCATGGAGCGGCATCAACATGCCGTGGTACAAATTTTGTCCCATTTGGGGCAGGTTTGGGTATATGCTTCTCACAAACCGGAGCTTCTGACAACATGCATGATGCTTTTCGGTAGGGAACGTCCCACCTTTGGGTACGAAACTATATCCATTGCCTCTTATCGCTTTCAAGTTTTTTTCTCGTTTCAACATAGAACAACAGGAGTGTTGTGTGAATTTTTGTGACTTTTCGGGGTTCGTTTGGACATTTTTATGCATTAACTGAGTTTTCAATGCATTTATGTGCATAATTCAAATTTGAACTACATGGGCATGCTCCAGTGCATATAAATTGGTTGAAAAATCAAATCTGTGTCCTTGGGTGCATGCTTTGGTCCCATGCAAGAAATGGCTATGAATTTCAAACACCAGGGCACAGTTGATTGCCGGCAAAACATTGAGATGCCTGGTTTTTAAATTCTAGTAAATCCAAAACTCGTCTGAAATTCATGAAACTTGGCATGCTATCATGGAGCGGCATCAACATGCCGTGGTTCAAATTTTGTCCCATTTGGGGCAGGTTTGGGTATATGCTTCTCACAAACCGGAGCTTCTCACAACATGCATGATGCTTTTCGGTAGGGAACGTCCCACCTTTGGTGACGAAACCATATCCATTGCCTCTTATTGCTTTCATGTTTTTTTCTCGTGTCAACATAGAACAACAGGAGTGTTGTGTGAATTTTTTTGATTTTTGCGGTTTGTCTGCACAGTTTTATGCATTAACTGAGTTTTCAATGCATTTATGTGCATAATTCAAATTTGAATTACATGCGCATGCTCCAGTGCATATAAATTGGTTGAAAATCAAATATGTGTCCTTGGGTGCATGCTTAGGTCCCATGCAAGAAATGGGAATGAATTTCAAACACCAGGGCACCGTTGATTGCCGGCAAAACATTGAGATCCTGGTTGTTGAATTCTAGTAAATCCAAAATTCGTCTGAAATTCATGAAACATGGCATGCTATCATGGAGCGGCATCAACATGCCTTGGTACAAATTTTGTCCCATTTGGGGCAGGTTTGGGTATATGCTTCTCACAAACCGGAGCTTCTCACAACAAGCATGATGGTTTTCCGTAGGGAACGTCCCACCTTTGGGGACGAAACGATATCCATTGCCGCTTATTGCTTTCATGTTTTTTCTCGTGTCAACATAGAACAATAGGAGTGTTGAGTGAATTTTTTTGATTTTTCGGGGTTTGTTTGCACAGTTTTATGCATTAACTGAGTTTTCAATGCGTTTGTGTGCATAATTCAAATTTGAATTACGTGCGCATGCTCTAGTTCATATAAATTGGTTGAAAAATCAAATATGTGTCCTTGGGTGCATGCTTAGGTCCCATGCAAGAAATGGTAATGAATTTCAAACACCAGGGCATCGTTCATTGCCGGCAAAACATTGAGATCCTGGTTTTTAAATTCTAGTAAATCCAAAACTCGTCTGAAATTCATGAAACTTGGCATGCTATCATGGAGCGGCATCAACATGCCGTGGTACAAATTTTGTCCCATTTGGGGCAGGTTTGGGTATATGCTTCTCACAAACCGCAGCTTCTCACAACAAGCATGATGCTTTTCGGTAAGGAACGTCCCACCTTTGGGGACGAAACTATATCCATTGCCTCTTATTGCTTTCAAGTTTTTTTTCTCGTGTCAACATAGAACAACAGGAGTGTTGTGTGAATTTTTGTGATTTTTCGGGGTTCGTTTGGACAATTTTATGCATTAACTGAGTTTTCAATGCATTTATGTGCATAATTCAAATTTGAACTACATGCGCATGCTCCAGTGCATGTAAATTTGTTGAAAAATCAAATCTGTGTCCTTGGGTGCATGCTTAGGTCCCATGCAAGAAATGGGAATGAATTTCAAACACCAGGGCACCATTGATTGCCAGCAAAACATTGAGATGCCTGGTTTTTAAATTCTAGTAAATCCAAAAGTCGTCTGAAATTCATGAAACTTGGCATACTATCATAGAACGGCATCAACATGTCGTGGTACAAATTTTGTCCGATTTGGGGCAGGTTTGGGTATATGCTTCTCACAAACCGGAGCTTCTCACAAGATGCATGATTGTTTTCGGTAGGGAACGTCCCACCTTTGGGGACGATACTATATCCATTGCCTCTTATTGCTTTCAAGTTTTTTTCTCGTTTCAACATAGAACAACAGGAGTGTTGTGTGAATTTTTGTGATTTTTCGGGGTTCGTTTGGACATTTTTATGCATTAACTGAGTTTTCAATGCATTTATGTGCATAATTCAAATTTGAACTACATGGGCATGCTCCAGTGCATATAAATTGGTTGAAAAATCAAATATGTGTCCTTGGGTGCATGCTTAGGTCCCATGCAAGAAATGGGAATGAATTTCAAACACCAGGGCCCCGTTGATTGCCGGCAAAACATTGAGATGGCTGGTTTTTAAATTCTAGTAAATCCAAAACTCGTCTGAAATCATGAAACTTGCCATGCTATCATGGAGCGGCATCAACATGCCATGGTACAAATTTTGTCCCATTTGGGGCAGGTTTGGGTATATGCTTCTCACAAACCGGAGCTTCTCACAACAAGCATGATGGTTTTCGGTAGGGAACGTCCCACCTTTGGGGATGAAACGATATCCATTGCCGCTTATTGCTTTCATGTTTTTTCTCCTATCAACATAGAACAACAGGAGTGTTGTGTGAATTTTTTTTATTTTTCGGGGTTTGTTTGCACAGTTTCATAAATTAACTGTGTTTTCAATGCATTTATGTGCATAATTCAAATTTGAATCACATGCGCATGCTCCAGTGCATATAAATTGGTTGAAAAATCAAATATGTGTCCTTGGGTGCATGCTTAGGTCCCATGGAAGAAATGGTAATGAATTTCAAACACCATGGCATCGTTTATTGTCGGCAAAACATTGAGATCCTGGTTTTTAAATTCTAGTAAATCCAAAACTCGTCTGAAATTCATGAAACTTGGCATGCTATCATGGAGCGGTATCAACATGTCGTGGTACAAATTTTGTCCCATTTGGGGCAGGTTTGGGTATAAGCTTCTCACAAATCGGAGCTTGTCACAACAAGCATGATGCTTTTCGGTAAGGAACGTCCCACCTTTGGGGACGAAACTATATCCATTGCCTCTTTTTGCTTTCAAGTTTTTTTCTCGTGTCAACATAGAACAACAGGAGTGTTGTGTGAATTTTTGTGATTTTTCGGGGTTCGTTTGGACATTTTTATGCATTAACTGAGTTTTCAATGCATTTATGAGCATAATTCAAATTTGAACTACATGCGCATGCTCCAGTGCATGTAAATTGGTTGAAATATCAAATATGTGTCCTTGGGTGCATGCTTAGGTCCCATGCAAGAAATGGGAATGAATTTCAAACAACAGGGCACCATTGGTTGCCAGCAAAACATTGAGATGCCTGGTTTTTAAATTCTAGTAAATCCAAAACTCGTCTAAAATTCATGAAACTTGGCAAACTATCATGGAGCGGCATCAACATGTCGTGGTACAAATTTTGTCCTATTTGGGGCAGGTTTGGGTATATGCTTCTCACAAGCCGGAGCTTCTCACAACTAGCATGATGTTTTTCGGTAGGGAACGTCCCACCTTTGGGGACGAAACGATATCCATTGCCGCTTATTGCTTTCAAGTTTTTTTCTCGTGTCAACATAGAACAACAGGAGTGTTGTGTGAATTTTTTTGATTTTTCGGGGTTTGTTTGAACAGTTTTATGCATTAACTGAGTTTTCAATGCATTTATGTGCATAATTCAAATTTGAATTACATGCGCATGCTCCAGTGCATATAAATTGGTTGAAAAATCAAATATGTGTCCTTGGGTGCATGCTTAGGTCCCATGCAAGAAATGGGAATGAATTTCAAACACCAGGGCACCGTTGATTGCCGGTAAAGCATTAAGATCTTGGTTTTTAAATACTAGTAAATCCAAAACTCATCTGAAATTCATGAAAATTGGCATGCAATCATGGAACGGCATCAACATGCCATGGTACAAATTTTGTCCCATTTGGGGCAGGTTTGGGTATATGCTTCTCACAAACCGGAGCTTCTCAGAACAAGCATGATGCTTTTCGGTAGGGAACGTCCCACCTTTGGGGACGAAACTATATCCATTGCCTCTTATTGCTTTCAAGTTTTTTTTCTCGTGTCAACATAGCAACAGGAGTGTTTGTGTGAATTTTTGTGATTTTTGGGGGTTCGTTTGGACATTTTTATGCATTAACTGAGTTTTCAATGCATTTATGTGCATAATTCAAATTTGAACTACATGCGCATGCTCCAGTGCATGTAAATTGGTTGAAAAATCAAATCTGTGTCCTTGGGTGCATGCTTAGGTCCCATCCAACAATTGGGAATGAATTTCAAACACCAGGGCACCATTGATTGCCGGCAAAACATTGAGATGCTTGGTTTTTAATTTCTAGTAAATGCAAAACTCGTCCGAAATTCATGAAACTTGGCATACCATCATGGAGCGGCATCAACATACCGTGGTACAAATTTTGTCCCATTTGGGGCAGGTTTGGGTATATGCTTCTCACAAACCGGAGCTTCTCACAACAAGCAAGATGGTTTTCGGTAGGGAACGTCCCACCTTTGGGGACGAAACGATATCCATTGCCACTTATTGCTTTCAAGTTTTTTTCTCGTGTCAACATAGAACAACATGAGTGTTCTGTGAATTTTTTTGATTTTTCGGGGTTTGTTTGCACAGTTTTATGCATTAACTGAGTTTTCAATGCATTTATGTGCATAATTAAAATTTGTATTACATGCGCATGCTCTAGTGCATATAAATTTGTTGACAAATGAAATATGTGTTCTTGGGTGCATGCTTAGGTCCCATGCAAGAAATGGGAATGAATTTCAGACACCAGGGCATCGTTGATTGCCGGCAAAACATTGAGATCGTGGTTTTTAAATTCTAGTAAATCCAAAACTCGTCTGAAATTCATGAAACTTGGCATGGTATCAAGGAGCGGCATCAACATGCCGTGGTACAAATTTTCTCCCATTTGGGGCAGGTTTGGGTATATACTTCTCACAAACCGGAGCTTCTCACAACAAGCATGATGGTTTTCGGTAGGGTACGTCCCACCTTTGGGGACGAAACTATATCCATTGCCTATTATTGCTTTGAAGTTTTTTTCTTATGTCAACATAGAGCAACAGGAGTGTTGTGTGAATTTGTGTGATTTTTCGGGGTTCTTTTGGACATTTTTATGCATTAGTTGAGTTTTCAATGCATTTATGTGCATAATTCAAATTTGAACTACATGCGCATGCTCCAGTGCATGTAAATTGGTTGAAAAATCAAATCTGTGTCCTTGGGTGCATGCTTAGGTCCCATGCGAGAAATGGGAATGAATTTCAAACACCAGGGCACCGTTGATTGCCAGCAAAACATTGAGATGCGTGGTTTTTAAATTCTAGTAAATCCAAAACTCGTCTGAAATTCATGAAACTTGGCATGCTATCATGGAGCGGCATCAACATGCCGTGGTACAAATTTTGTCCCATTTGGGGCAGGTTTGGGTATATGCTTCTCACAAACCGGAGCTTCTCACAACAAGCATGATTGTTTTCGGTAGGGTACGTCCCACCTTTGGGGACGAAACTATATCCATTGCCTCTTATTGCTTTCAAGTTTTTTTCTCATGTCAACATAGAACAACAGGAGTGTTGTGTGAATTTTTGTGATTTTTCGGGGTTCGTTTGGACATTTTTATGCATTAACTGAGTTTTCAATGCATTTATGAGCATAATTCAAATTTGAACTACATGCGCATGCTCCAGTGTAAATTGGTTGAAAAATCAAATATCTGTCCTTGGGTGCATGCTTAGGTCCTATGCAAGAAATGGGAATGAATTTCAAACAACAGGGCACCATTGGTTGCCAGCAAAACATTGAGATGCCTGGTTTTTAAATTTTAGTAAATCCAAAACTCGTCTGAAATTCATGAAACTTGGCATACTATCATGGAGCGGCATCAACATGTCGTGGTATAAATTTTGTCCTATTTGGAGCAGGTTTGGGTATATGCTTCTCACAAGCCGGAGCTTCTCACAACTAGCATGATGGTTTTCGGTAGGGAACGTCCCACCTTTGGGGACGAAACGATATCCATTGCCGCTTATTGCTTTCAAGTTTTTTTCTCGTGTCAACATAGAACAACAGGAGTGTTGTGTGAATTTTTTTGATTTTTCGGGGTTTGTTTGAACAGTTTTATGCATTAACTGAGTTTTCAATGCATTTATGTGCATAATTCAAATTTGAATTACATGCACATGCTCCAGTGCATATAAATTGGTTGAAAAATCAAATATGTGTCCTTGGGTGCATGCTTAGGTCCCATGCAAGAAATGGGAATGAATTTCAAACACCAGGGCACCGTTGATTGCCGGTAAAGCATTAAGATCCTGGTTTTTAAATACTAGTAAATCCAAAACTCATCTGAAATTCATGAAAATTGGCATGCAATCATGGAGCGGCATCAACATGCCATGGTACAAATTTTGTCCCATTTGGGGCAGGTTTGGGTATATGCTTCTCACAAACCGGAGCTTCTCAGAACAAGCATGATGCTTTTCGGTAGGGAACGTCCCACCTTTGGGGACGAAACTATATCCATTGCCTCTTATTGCTTTCAAGTTTTTTTTCTCGTGTCAACATAGAACAACAGGAGTGTTTGTGTGAATTTTTGTGATTTTTGGGGGTTCGTTTGGACATTTTTATGCATTAACTGAGTTTTCAATGCATTTATGTGCATAATTCATATTTGAACTACATGCGCATGCTCCAGTGCATGTAAATTGGTTGAAAAATCAAATCTGTGTCCTTGGGTGCATGCTTAGGTCCCATCCAAGAATGGGGAATGAATTTCAAACACCAAGGCACCATTGATTGCCGGCAAAACATTGAGATGCTTGGTTTTTAATTTCTAGTAAATGCAAAACTCGTCCGAAATTCATGAAACTTGGCATACTATCATGGAGCGGCATCAACATACCGTGGTACAAATTTTGTCCCATTTGGGGCAGGTTTGGGTATATGCTTCTCACAAACCGGAGCTTCTCACAACAAGCAAGATGGTTTTCGGTAGGGAACGTCCCACCTTTGGGGACGAAACGATATCCATTGCCACTTATTGCTTTCAAGTTTTTTTCTCGTGTCAACATAGAACAACATGAGTGTTGTGTGAATTTTTTTGATTTTTCGGGGTTCGTTTGCACAGTTTTATGCATTAACTGAGTTTTCAATGCATTTATTGCATAATTCAAATTTGTATTACATGCGCATGCTCTAGTGCATATAAATTTGTTGACAAATGAAATATGTGTTCTTGGGTGCATGCTTAGGTCCCATGCAAGAAATGGGAATGAATTTCAAACACCAGGGCATCGTTGATTGCCGGCAAAACATTGAGATCGTGGTTTTTAAATTCTAGTAAATCCAAAACTCGTCTGAAATTCATGAAACTTGGCATGCTATCATGGAGCGGCATCAACATGCTGTGGTACAAATTTTCTCCCATTTGGGGCAGGTTTGGGTATATACTTCTCATAAACCAGAGCTTCTCACAACAAGCATGATGGTTTTCTGTAGGGTACATCCCACCTTTGGGGACGAAACTATATCCATTGCCTATTATTGCTTTCAAGTTTTTTTCTTATGTCAACATAGAACAACAGGAGTGTTGTGTGAATTTTTGTGATTTTTCGGGGTTCGTTTGGACATTTTTATGCATTAGTTGAGTTTTCAATGCATTTATGTGCATAATTCAAATTTGAACTACATGCGCATGCTCCAGTGCATATAAATTGGTTGAAAAATCAAATCTGTGTCCTTGGGTGCATGCTTAGGTCCCATGCGAGAAATGGGAATGAATTTCAAACACCAGGGCACCGTTGATTGCCATCAAAACATTGAGATGCGTGGTTTTTAAATTCTAGTAAATCCAAAACTCGTCTGAAATTCATGAAACTTGGCATGCTATCATGGAGCGGCATCAACATGCCGTGGTACAAATTTTGTCCCATTTGGGGCAGGTTTGGGTATCATGCTTCTCACAAACCGGAGCTTCTCACAACAAGCATGATGGTTTTTGGTAGGGTACGTCCCACCTTTGGGGACGAAACTATATCCATTGCCTCTTATTGCTTTCAAGTTTTTTTCTCATGTCAACATAGAACAACAGGAGTGTTGTGTGAATTTTTGTGATTTTTCGGGGTTCGTTTGGACATTTTTATGCATTAACTGAGTTTTCAATGCATTTATGAGCATAATTCAAATTTGAACTACATGCGCATGCTCCAGTGTAAATTGGTTGAAAAATCAAATATGTGTCCTTGGGTGCATGCTTAGGTCCCATGCAAGAAATGGGAATGAATTTCAAACAACAGGGCACCATTGGTTGCCAGCAAAACATTGAGATGCCTGGTTTTTAAATTCTAGTAAATCCAAAACTCGTCTGAAATTCATGAAACTTGGCATACTATCATGGAGCGGCATCAACATGTCGTGGTACAAATTTTGTCCTATTTGGGGCAGGTTTGGGTATATGCTTCTCACAAGTCAGAGCTTCTCACAACTAGCATGATGGTTTTCGGTAGGGAACGTCCCACCTTTGGGGACGAAACGATATCCATTGCCGCTTATTGCTTTCAAGTTTTTTTCTCGTGTCAACATAGAACAACAGGAGTGTTGTGTGAATTTTTTTGATTTTTCGGGGTTTGTTTGAACAGTTTTATGCATTAAGTGAGTTTTCAATGCATTTATGTGCATAATTCAAATTTGAATTACATGCGCATGCTCCAGTGCATATAAATTGGTTGAAAAATCAAATATGTGTCCTTGGGTGCATGCTTAGGTCCCATGCAAGAAATGGGAATGAATTTCAAACACCAGGGCACCGTTGATTGCCGGTAAAGCATTAAGATCCTGGTTTTTAAATACTAGTAAATCCAAAACTCATCTGAAATTCATGAAAATTGGCATGCAATCATGGAGTGGCATCAACATGCCATGGTACAAATTTTGTCCCATTTGGGGCAGGTTTGGGTATATGCTTCTCACAAACCGGAGCTTCTCAGAACAAGCATGATGCTTTTCGGTAGGGAACGTCCCACCTTTGGGGACGAAACTATATCCATTGCCTCTTATTGCTTTCAATTTTTTTTTCTCGTGTCAACATAGGACAACAGGATTGTTTGTGTGAATTTTTGTGATTTTTGGGGGTTCGTTTGGACATTTTTATGCATTAACTGAGTTTTCAATGCATTTATGTGCATAATTCAAATTTGAACTACATGCGCATGCTCCAGTGCATGTACATTGGTTGAAAAATCAAATCTGTGTCCTTGGGTGCATGCTTAGGTCCCATCCAAGAATTGGGAATGAATTTCAAACACCAGGGCACCATTGATTGCCGGCAAAACATTGAGATGCTTGGTTTTTAATTTCTAGTAAATGCAAAACTCGTCCGAAATTCATGAAACTTGGCATACTATCATGGAGCGGCATCAACATACCTTGGTACAAATTTTGTCCCATTTGGGGCAGGTTTGGGTATATGCTTCTCACAAACCGGAGCTTCTCACAACAAGCAAGATGGTTTTCGGAAGGGAACGTCCCACCTTTGGGGAAGAAACGATATCCATTGCCACTTATTGCTTTCAAGTTTTTTTCTCGTGTCAACAAAGAACAACATGAGTGTTGTGTGAATTTTTTTGATTTTTCGGGGGTTGTTTGCGCAGTTTTATGCATTAACTGAGTTTTCAATGCATTTATGTGCATAATTCAAATTTGTATTACATGTGCATGCTCTAGTGCATATAAATTTGTTGACAAATCAAATATGTGTTCTTGGGTGCATGCTCAGGTCCCATGCAAGAAATGGGAATGAATTTCAAACACCAGGGCATCGTTGATTGCCGGCAAAACATTGAGATCGTGGTTTTTAAATTCTAGTAAATCCAAAACTCGTCTGAAATTCATGAAACTTGTCATGCTATCATGGAGCGGCATCAACATGCCGTGGTACAAATTTTCTCCCATTTGGGGCAGGTTTGGGTATATACTTCTCACAAACCGGAGCTTCTCACAACAAGCATGATGGTTTTCGGTAGGGTACGTCCCACCTTTGGGGACGAAACTATATCCATTGCCTATTATTGCTTTCAAGTTTTTTTCTTATGTCAACATAGAACAACAGGAGTGTTGTGTGAATTTTTGTGATTTTTCGGGGTTCGTTTGGACATTTTATGCATTAACTGAGTTTTCAATGCATTTATGTGCATAATTCAAATTTGAACTACATGCGCATGCTCCAGTGCATATAAATTGGTTGAAAAATCAAAACTGTGTCCTTGGGTGCATGCTTAGGTCCCATGCGAGAAATGGGAATGAATTTCAAACACCAGGGCACCGTTGATTGCCAGCAAAACATTGAGATGCGTGGTTTTTAAATTCTAGTAAATCCAAAACTCGTCTGAAATTCATGAAACTTGGCATGCTATCATGGAGCGGCATCAACATGTCGTGGTACAAATTTAGTCCCATTTAGGGTAGGTTTGGGTATATGCTTCTCACAAACCGGAGCTTCTACAACAAGCATGATGGTTTTCGGTAGGGTACGTCCCACCTTTGGGGACGAAACTATATCCATTGCCTATTATTGCTTTCAAGTTTTTTTCTCGTGTCAACATAGAACAACAGGAGTGTTGTGTGAATTTTTTTGATTTTTCGGGGTTTGTTTGCACAGTTTTATGCATTAACTGAGTTTTCAATTCATTTATGTGCATAATTCAAATTTGAACAAGATGCGCATGCTTCAGTGCATATAAGTTGGTTGAAAAATCAAATATGTGTCCTTGGGTGCATGCTTAGGTCCGATGCAAGAAATGAGAATGAATTTCAAACACCAGGGCACCGTTGATTACCGGCAAAACATTGAGATCCTGGTTTTTAAGTTCTAGTAAATCCAAAACTCGTCGGAAATTCATGAAAATTGGCATGCAATCATGGAGCGGCATCAAAATGCCGTGGTACAAATTTTGTCCCATTTGGGGCAGGTTTGGGTATATACTTCTCACAAACCGGAGCTTCTCACAACAACCATGATGCTTTTCGGTAGGGAACGTCCCACCTTTGGGGACGAAACTATATCCATTGCCTCTTATTGCTTTCAAGTTTTTGCTCGTGTCAACATAGAACAACAGGAGTGTTGTGTGAGTTTTTGTGATTTTTCGGGGTTCATTTGGACATTTTTATGCATTAACTGAGTTTTCAATGCATTTATGTGCATAATTCAAATTTGAACTACATGCGCATGCTCCAGTGCATGTAAATTGGTTGAAAAATCAAATCTGTGTCCTTGGGTGCATGCTTAGGTCCCATCCAAGAATTGGGAATGAATTTCAAACACCAGGGCACCATTGATTGCCGGCAAAACATTGAGATCCTTGGTTTTTAATTTTTAGTAAATGCAAAACTCGTCCGAAATTCATGAAACTTGGCATACTATCATGGAGCGGCATCAACATACCGTGGTACAAATTTTGTCCCATTTGGGGCAGGTTTGGGTATATGCTTCTCACAAACCGGAGCTTCTCACAACAAGCAAGATGGTTTTCGGTAGGGAACGTCCCACCTTTGGGGACGAAACGATATCTATTGCCACTTATTGCTTTCAAGTTTTTTTCTCGTGTCAACATAGAACAACATGAGTGTTGTGTGAATTTTTTTGATTTTTCGGGGTTTGTTTGCACAGTTTTATGCATTAACTGAGTTTTCAATGCATTGATGTGCATAATTCAAATTTGTATTACATGCGCATGCTCTAGTGCATATAAATTTGTTGACAAATCAAATATGTGTTCTTGGGTGCATGCTTTGGTCCCATGCAAGAAATGGGAGTGAATTTCAAACACCAGGGCATAGTTGATTGCCGGCAAAACATTGAGATCGTGGTTTTTAAATTCTAGTAAATCCAAAACTCGTCTGAAATTCATGAAACTTGGCATGCTATCATGGAGCGGCATAAACATGCCGTGGTACAACTTTTCTCCCATTTGGGGCAGGTTTGGGTATATGCTTCTCACAAACCGGAGCTTCTCACAACAAGCATGATGGTTTTCGGTAGGGTACGTCCCACCTTTGGGGACGAAACTATATCCATTGCCTATTATTGCTTTCAAGTTTTTTTCTTATGTCAACATAGAACAACAGGAGTGTTGTGTGAATTTTTGTGATTTTTCGGGGTTCGTTTGGACATTTTTATGCATTAACTGAGTTTTCAATGAATTTATGTGCATAATTCAAATTTGAACTACATGCGCATGCTCCAGTGCATCTAAATTGGTTGAAAAATCAAATCTGTGTCCTTGGGTGCATGCTTAGGTCCCATGCGAGAAATGGGAATGAATTTCAAACACCAGGGCACCGTTGATTGCCAGCAAAACATTGAGATGCGTGGTTTTTAAATTCTAGTAAATCCAAAACTCGTCCGAAATTCATGAAACTTGGCATGCTATCATGGAGCGGCATCAACATGTCGTGGTACAAATTTTGTCCCATTTGTGGCAGGTTTGGGTATATGCTTCTCACAAACCGGAGCTTCTCACAACAAGCATGATGGTTTTCGGTAGGGTACGTCCCACCTTTGGGGACGAAACTATATCCATTGCCTATTATTGCTTTCAAGTTTTTTTCTCGTGTCAACATAGAACAACAGGAGTCTTGTGTGAATTTTTTTGATTTTTCGGGGTTTGTTTGCACAGTTTTATGCATTAACTGAGTGTTCAATGCATTTATGTGCATAATTCAAATTTGAACTACATGCGCATGCTTCAGTGCACATAAGTTGGTTGAAAAATCAAATATGTGTCCTTGGGTGCATGCTTAGGTCCGATGCAAGAAATGGGAATGAATTTCAAACACCAGGGCACCGTTGATTACCGGCAAAACATAGAGATCCTGGTTTTTAAGTTCTAGTAAATCCAAAACTCGTCGGAAATTCATCAAAATTGGCATGCAATCATGGAGCGGCATCAAAATGCCGTGGTACAAATTTTGTCCCATTTGGGGCAGGTTTGGGTATATGCTTCTCACAAACCGGAGCTTCTCACAACAAGCATGATGCTTTTCGGTAGGGAACGTCCCACCTTTGGGGACGAAACTATATCCATTGCCTCTTATTGATTTCAAGTTTTTGCTCGTGTCAACATAGAACAACATGAGTGTTGTGTGAGTTTTTGTGATTTTTCGGGGTTCATTTGGACATTTTTATGCATTAACTGAGTTTTCAATGCATTTATGTGCATAATTCAAATTTGAACTACATGCGCATGCTCCAGTGCATGTAAATTGGTTGAAAAATCAAATCTGTGTCCATGGGTGCATGCTTAGGTCCCATCCAAGAATTAGGAATGAATTTCAAACACCAGGGCACCATTGATTGCCGGCAAAACATTGAGATGCTTGGTTTTTAAATTCTAGTAAATGCAAAACTCGTCTGGAATTCATGAAACTTGGTATACTATCATGGAGCGGCATCAAGATACCGTGGTACAAATATTGTCCCATTTGGGGCAGGTTTGGGTATATGCTTCTCACAAACCAGAGCTTCTCACAAGAAGCAAGATGGTTTTCGGTAGGGAACGTCCCACCTTTGGGGACGAAACGATATCCATTGCCGCTTATTGCTTTCAAGTTTTTTTCTCGTGTCAACATAGAACAACAGTAGTGTTGTGTGAATTTTTTTGATTTTTTGGGGTTTGTTTGCACAGTTTTATGCATTAATTGAGTTTTCAATGCATTTATGTGCATAATTCAAATTTGTATTACATGCGCATGCTCTAGTGCATATAAATTGGTTGAAAAATCAAATATGTGTTCTTGGGTTCATGCTTAGGTCCCATGCAAGAAATGGGAATGAATTTCAAACACCAGGGCATCGTTGATTGCCGGCAAAACATTGAGATCGTGGTTTTTAAATTCTAGTAAATCCAAAACTCGTCTGATATTCATGAAACTTAGCATGCTATCATGGAGCGGCATCAACATGCCGTGGTACAAATTTTCTCCCATTTGGGGTAGGTTTGGGTATATACTTCTCACAAACCGAAGCTTCTCACAACAAGCATGATGCTTTTCGGTAGGGTACGTCCCACCTTTGGGGACGAAACTATATCCATTGCCTCTTATTGCTTTCAAGTTTTTTTCTTATGTCAACATAGAACAACAGGAGTGTTGTGTGAATTTTTGTGATTTTTCAGGGTTCGTTTGGACATTTTTATGCATTAACTGAGTTTTCAATGCATTTATGTGCATAAATCAAATGTGAACTACATGCGCATGCTCCAGTGCATATAAATTGGTTGAAAAATCAAATCTGTGTCCTTGGGTGCATGCTTAGGTCCCATGCGAGAAATGGGAATGAATTTCAAACACCAGGGCACCGTTGATTGCCAGCAAAACATTGTGATGCGCGGTTTTTAAATTCTAGTAAATCCAAAACTCGTCTGAAATTCATAAAACTTGGCATGCTATCATGGAGCGGCATCAACATGCCGTGGTATAAATTTTGTCCCATTTGGGGCAGGTTTGGGTATATGCTTCTCACAAACCGGAGCTTCTCACAACAAGCATGATGGTTTTCATTAGGGAACGTCCCACCTTTGGGAACGAAACGGTATCACATTGCCTCTTATTGCCTTCAAGTTTTTTTCTCGTGTCAACATAGAACAACAGAAGTGTTGTGTGAATTTTTTTGATTTTTCGGGGTTTGTATGCACAGTTTTATGCATTAACTGAGTTTTCAATGCATTTATGTGCTTAATTCAAATTAGAATTACACGCGCATGCTTCAGTGCATATAAATTGGTTGAAAAATCAAATATGTGTCCTTGGGTGCATGCTTAGGTCCGATGCAAGAAATGGGAATGAATTTCAAACACCAGGGCACCGTTGATTGCCGGCAAAACATTGAGATCCTGGTTTTTAAATTCTAGTAAATCCAAAACTCGTCAGAAATTCATGAAAATTGGCATGCAATCATGGAGCAGCATCAAAATGCCGTGGTACAAATTTTGTCCCATTTGGGGCAGGTTTGGGTATATGCTTCTCACAAACCGGAGCTTCTCACAACAAGCATGATGCTTTTCGGTAGGGAACGTCCCACCTTTGGGGACGAAACTATATCCATTGCCTCTTATTGCTTTCAAGTTTTTTCTCGTGTCAACATAGAACAACAGGAGTGTTGTGTGAGTTTTTGTGATTTTTCGGGGTTCGTTTGGACATTTTTATGCGTTAACTGAGTTTTCAATGCATTTATGTGCATAATTCAAATATGAATTACATGCGCATGCTCCAGTGCATATAAATTGGTTGAAAAATCAAATATGTTTCCTTGGGTGCATGCTTAGATCCCATGCAAGAAATGGGAATGAATTTCAAATACCAGGGCACCGTTGATTGCCTTCAAAACATTGAGGTGCCTGGTTTTTAAATTCTAGTGAATCCAAAACTCATCGGGAATTCATGAAACTTGGCATGCAATCATGGAGCGGCGTCAACATGCCGTGGTACAAATTTTGTCCCATTTGGGGCAGGTTTGGGTATATGCTTCTCACGAACCGGAGCTTCTCACAACAAGCATGATGGTTTTCTGTAGGGAACGTCCCACCTTTGGGGACGACACTATATCCATTGCCTCTTACTGCTTTCAAGTTTTTTTCTCGTGTCAACATTGAACAACAGGAGTGTTGTGTGAATTTTTGTGATTTTTTGGGGTTCGTTTGGACATTTTTATGCATTAAGAGTTTTCAATGCATTTGCATAATTCAAATTTGAACTACATGTGCATGCTCCAGTGCATATAAATTGGTTGAAAAATCAAATCCGTGTCCTTGGGTGCATGCTTAGGTCCCATGCAAGAAATGGGAATGAATTTCAAACACCAGGGCACCATTGATTGCCGGCAAAACATTGAGATGCCTGGTTTTTAAATTCTAGTAAATCCAAAACTCGTCTAAAATTCATGAAACTTGGCATGCTACCATGGAGGGGCATCAACATGCCGTGGTACAATTTTTGTCCCATATGGGGCTGGTTTGGGTATATGCTTCTCACAAACCGGAGCTTCTCACAACAAGCATGATGATTTTTGGTAGGGAACGTCCCACCTTTTGGGACGAAATGATACGCATTGCCACTTATTGCTTTCAAGTTTTTTTCTCATGTCAACATAGAACAACACGAGTGTTGTGTGAATTTTTTTGATTTTTTGGGGTTCGTTTGGACATTTTTATGCATTAACTGAGTTTTCAATGCATTTGCATAATTCAAATTTGAATTACATGCACATGCTCCAGTGCATATAAATTGGTTGAAAAATCAAATATGTGTCCTTGGGTGCATGCTTAGGTCCCATGCAAGAAATGGGAATGAATTTCAAACACTAGGGCACCGTTGATTGCCGGCAAAACATTGAGATGCCTAGTTTTTATATTCTAGTAAATCCAAAACTCGTCTAAAATTCATGAAACTTGGCATGCTATCATGGAGGGGCATCAACATGCCGTGGTACAATTTTTGTCCCATATGGGGCAGGTTTGGGTATATGCTTCTCACAAACCGAAGCTTCTCACAACAAGCATGATGGTTTTTGGTAGGGAACGTCCCACCTTTTGGGACGAAATGATACGCATTGCCACTTATTGCTTTCAAGTTTTTTTCTCATGTCAACATAGAACAACACGAGTGTTGTGTGAATTTTTTTGATTTTTTGGAGTTCGTTTGGACATTTTTATGCATTAACTGAGTTTTCGATGCATTTGCATAATTCAAATTTGAACTACATGTGCATGCTCCAGTGCATATAAATTGGTTGAAAAATCAAATCCGTGTCCTTGGGTGCATGCTTAGGTCCCATGCAAGAAATGGGAATGAATTTCAAACACTAGGGCACCGTTGATTGCCGGCAAAACATTGAGATGCCTAGTTTTTAAATTCTAGTAAATCCAAAACTCGTCTAAAATTCATGAAACTTGGCATGCTATCATGGAGGGGCATCAACATGCCGTGGTACAATTTTTGTCCCATATCGGGCAGGTTTGGGTATATGCTTCTCACAAACCGGAGCTTCTCACAACAACCATGATGGTTTTCGGTAGGGAACGTCCCACCTTTTGGGATGAAATGATACGCATTGCCGCTTATTGCTTTCAAGTTTTTTTGTCATGTCAACATAGAAGAACAGGAGTGTTGTGTGAATTTTTTGATTTTTTGGGGTTTGTTTGCACAGTTTTATACATTAACTGAGTTTTCAATGCATTTATGTCCATAATTCAATTTTGAATTACATGCGTATGCTTCAGTGCATATAAATTGGTTGAAAAATCGAATATGTGGCCTTGGGTGCATGCTTAGGTCCCATGCAAGAAATGGGAATGAATTTCAAACACCAGGGGACCGTTGATTGCCGGCAAAACATTGAGATCCTGGTTTTTAAATTCTAGTAAATCCAAAACTCGTCTGAAATTCATAGAACTTGGCATGCTATGATGGAGCGGCATCAACATGCCGTGGTATAAATTTTGTCCCATTTGGGGCAGGTTTGGGTATATGCTTCTCACAAACCGGAGCTTCTCACAACAAGCATGATGGTTTTCATTAGGGAACGTCCCACCTTTGGGGACGAAACGGTATCACATTGCCTCTTATTGCCTTCAAGTTTTTTTCTCGTGTCAACATAGAACAACAGAAGTGTTGTGTGAATTTTTTTGATTTTTCGGGGTTTGTTTGCACAGTTTTATGCATTAACTGAGTTTTCAATGCATTTATGTGCTTAATTCAAATTTGAATTACACGCGCATGCTTCAGTGCATATAAATTGGTTGAAAAATCAAATATGTGTCCTTGGGTGCATGCTTAGGTCCGATGCAAGAAATGGGAATGAATTTCAAACACCAGGGCACCGTTGATTTCCGGCAAAACATTGAGATCCTGGTTTTTAAATTCTAGTAAATAGAAAACTCGTCAGAAATTCATGAAAATTGGCATGCAATCATGGAGCGGCATCAAAATGCTGTGGTACAAATTTTGTCCCATTTGGGGCAGGTTTGGCTATATGCTTCTCACAAACCGGAGCTTCTCACAACAAGCATGATGCTTTTCGGTAGGGAACGTCCCACCTTTGGGGACGAAACTATATCCATTGCCTCTTATTGCTTTCAAGTTTTTTCTCGTGTCAACATAGAACAACAGGAGTGTTGTGTGAGTTTTTGTGATTTTTCGGGGTTCGTTTGGACATTTTTATGCATTAACCGAGTTTTCAATGCATTTATGTGCATAATTCAAATTTGAACTAGATGCGCATGCTCCAGTGCATATAAACTGGTTAAAATATCAAATATGTGTCCTTGGGTGCATGCTTAGATCCCATGCAAGAAATGGGAATGAATTTCAAATACCAGGGCACCGTTGATTGCCGTCAAAACATTGAGGTGCCTGGTTTTTTAATTCTAGTGAATCCGAAACTCATCGGGAATTCATGAAACTTGGCATGCTATCATGGAGCGGCATCAACATGCCGTGGTACAAATTTTGTCCCATTTGGGGCAGGTTTGGGTATATGCTTCTCACGAACCGGAGCTTCTCACAACAAGCATGATTGTTTTCTGTAGGGAACGTCCCACCTTTGGGGACGAAACTGTATCCATTGCCTCTTACTGCTTTCAAGTTTTTTTCTCGTGTCAACATAGAACAACAGGAGTGTTGTGTGAATTTTTGTGATTTTTTGGGGTTCGTTTGGACATTTTTATGCATTAACTGAGTTTTCAATGCATTTGCATAATTCAAATTTGAACTACATGTGCATGCTCCAGTGCATATAAATTGGTTGGAAAATCAAATCCGTGTCCTTGGGTGCATGCTTAGGTCCCATGCAAGAAATGGGAATGAATTTCAAACACCAGGGCACCGTTGATTGCCGGCAAAACATTGAGATGCCTGGTTTTTAAATTCTAGTAAATCCAAAACTCGTCTAAAATTCATGAAACTTGGCATGCTATCATGGAGGGGCATCAACATGCCGTGGTACAATTTTTGTCCCATATGGGGCAGGTTTGGGTATATGCTTCTCACAAACCGGAGCTTCTCACAACAAGCATGATGGTTTTCGGTAGGGAACGTCCCACCTTTTGGGACGAAATGATACGCATTGCCACTTATTGCTTTCAAGTTTTTTTCTCATGTCAACATAGAACAACACGAGTGTTGTGTGAATTTTTTTGATTTTTTGGGGTTCGTTTGGACATTTTTATGCATTAACTGAGTTTTCGATGCATTTGCATAATTCAAATTTTAACTACATGTGCATGCTCCAGTGCATATAAATTGGTTGAAAAATCAAATCCATGTCCTTGGGTGCATGCTTAGGTCCCATGCAAGAAATGGGAATGAATTTCAAACACTAGGGCACCGTTGATTGCCGGCAAAACATTGAGATGCCTAGTTTTTAAATTCTAGTAAATCCAAAACTCGTCTAAAATTCATGAAACTTGGCATGCTATCATGGAGGGGCATCAACATGCCGTGGTACAATTTTTGTCCCATATGGGGCAGGTTTGGGTATATGCTTCTCACAAACCGGAGCTTCTCACAACAAGCATGATGGTTTTCGGTAGGGAACGTCCCACCTTTTGGGACGAAATGATACGCATTGCCGCTTATTGCTTTCAAGTTTTTTTCTCATGTCAACATAGAACAACAGGAGTGTTGTGTGATTTTTTTTTATTTTTTGGGGTTTGTTTGCACAGTTTTATACATTAACTGAGTTTTCAATGCATTTATGTCCATAATTCAATTTTGAATTACATGCGTATGCTTCAGTGCAGATAAATTGGTTGAAAAATCAAATATGTGGCCTTGGATGCATGCTTAGGTCCCATGCAAGAAATGGGAATGAATTTCAAACACCAGGGGACCGTTGATTGCCGGCAAAACATTGAGATCCTGGTTTTTAAATTCTAGTAAATCCAAAACTCGTCTGAAATTCATAAAACTTGGCATGCTATCATGGAGCTGCATCAACATGCCGTGGTATAAATTTTGTCCCATTTGGGGCAGGTTTGGGTATATGCTTCTCACAAACCGGAGCTTCTCACAACAAGCATGATGGTTTTTGGTAGGGAACGTCCCACCTTTTGGGACGAAATGATACGCATTGCCACTTATTGCTTTCATGTTTTTTTCTCATGTCAACATAGAACAACACGAGTGTTGTGTGAATTTTTTTGATTTTTTGGGGTTCGTTTGGACATTTTTATGCATTAACTGAGTTTTCGATGCATTTGCATAATTCAAATTTGAACTACATGTGCATGCTTTAGTGCATATAAATTGGTTGAAAAATCAAATATGTGTCCTTGGGTGCATGCTTAGGTCCGATGCAAGAAATGGGAATGAATTTCAAACACCAGGGCACCGTTGATTGCTGGCAAAACATTGAGATCCTTGTTTTTAAATTCTAGTAAATCCAAAACTCGTCAGAAATTCATGAAAATTGGCATGCAATCATGGAGCGGCATCAAAATGCCGTGGTACAAATTTTGTCCCATTTGGGGCAGGTTTGGGTATATGCTTCTCACAAACCGGAGCTTCTCACAACAAGCATGATGCTTTTCGGTAGGGAACGTCCCACCTTTGGGGACGAAACTATATCCATTGCCTCTTATTGCTTTCAAGTTTTTTCTCGTGTCAACATAGAACAACAGGAGTGTTGTGTGAGTTTTTGTGATTTTTCGGGGTTCGTTTGGACATTTTTATGCATTAACTGAGTTTTCAATGCATTTATGTGCATAATTCAAATTTGAACTAGATGCGCATGCTCCAGTGCATATAAACTGGTTAAAATATCAAATATGTGTCCTTGGGTGCATGCTTAGATCCCATGCAAGAAATGGGAATGAATTTCAAATACCTGGGCACCGTTGATTGCCGTCAAAACATTGAGGTGCCTGGTTTTTTAATTCTAGTGAATCCGAAACTCATCGGGAATTCATGAAACTTGGCATGCTATCATGGAGCGGCATCAACATGCCGTGGTACAAATTTTGTCCCATTTGGGGCAGGTTTGGGTATATGCTTCTCACGAACCGGAGCTTCTCACAACAAGCATGATTGTTTTCTGTAGGGAACGTCCCACCTTTGGGGACGAAACTGTATCCATTGCCTCTTACTGCTTTCAAGTTTTTTTCTCGTGTCAGCATAGAACAACAGGAGTGTTGTGTGAATTTTTGTGATTTTTTGGGGTTCGTTTGGACATTTTTATGCATTAACTGAGTTTTCAATGCATTTGCATAATTCAAATTTGAACTACATGTGCATGCTCCAGTGCATATAAATTGGTTGAAAAATCAAATCCGTGTCCTTGGGTGCATGCTTAGGTCCCATGCAAGAAATAGGAATGAATTTCAAACACCAGGGCACCGTTGATTGCCGGCAAAACATTGAGATGCCTGGTTTTTAAATTCTAGTAAATCCAAAACTCGTCTAAAATTCATGAAACTTGGCATGCTATCATGGAGGGGCATCAACATGCCGTGGTACAATTTTTGTCCCATATGGGGCAGGTTTGGGTATATGCTTCTCACAAACCGGAGCTTCTCACAACAAGCATGATGGTTTTTGGTAGGGAACGTCCCACCTTTTGGGACGAAATGATACGCATTGCCACTTATTGCTTTCAAGTTTTTTTCTCATGTCAACATAGAACAACACGAGTGTTGTATGAATTTTTTTTGATTTTTTGGGGTTCGTTTGGACATTTTTATGCATTAACTGAGTTTTCACTGCATTTGCATAATTCAAATTTGAACTACATGTGCATGCTCCAGTGCATATAAATTGGTTGAAAAATCAAATCCATGTCCTTGGGTGCATGCTTAGGTCCCATGCAAGAAATGGGAATGAATTTCAAACACTAGGGCACCGTTGATTGCCGGCAAAACATTGACATGCCTAGTTTTTAAATTCTAGTAAATCCAAAACTCGTCTAAAATTCATGAAACTTGGCATGCTATCATGGAGGGGCATCAACATGTGGTGGTACAATTTTTGTCCCATATGGGGCAGGTTTGGGTATATGCTTCTCACAAACCGGAGCTTCTCACAACAAGCATGATGCTTTTCGGTAGGGAACGTCCCACCTTTGGGGACGAAACTATATCCATTGCCTTTTATTGCTTTCAGGTTTTTTCTTATGTCAACATAGAACAACAGGAGTGTTGTGTGAGTTTTTGTGATTTTTCGGGGTTCGTTTGGACATTTTTATGCATTAACTGAGTTTTCAATGCATTTATGTGCATAATTCAAATTTGAACTAGATGCGCATGCTCCAGTGCATATAAACTGGTTAAAATATCAAATATGCGTCCTTGGGTGCATGCTTAGATCCCATGCAAGAAATGGGAATGAATTTCAAATACCAGGGCACCGTTGATTGCCGTCAAAACATTGAGGTGCCTGGTTTTTAAATTCTAGTGAATCCGAAACTCATCGGGAATTCATGAAACTTGGCATGCTATCATGGAGCGGCATCAACATGCCGTGGTACAAATTTTGTCCCATTTGGGGCAGGTTTGGGTATATGCTTCTCACGAACCGGAGCTTCTCACAACAAGCATGATTGTTTTCTGTAGGGAACGTCCCACCTTTGGGGACGAAACTGTATCCATTGCCTCTTACTGCTTTCAAGTTTTTTTCTCGTGTCAGCATAGAACAACAGGAGTGTTGTGTGAATTTTTGTGATTTTTTGGGGTTCGTTTGGACATTTTTATGCATTAACTGAGTTTTCAATGCATTTGCATAATTCAAATTTGAACTACATGTGCATGCTCCAGTGCATATAAATTGGTTGAAAAATCAAATCCGTGTCCTTGGGTGCATGCTTAGGTCCCATGCAAGAAATGGGAATGAATTTCAAACACCAGGGCCACGTTGATTGCCGGCAAAACATTGAGATGCCTGGTTTTTAAATTCTAGTAAATCCAAAACTCGTCTAAAATTCATGAAACTTGGCATGCTATCATGGAGAGGCATCAACTTGCCGTGGTACAATTTTTGTCCCATATGGGGCAGGTTTGGGTATATGCTTCTCACAAACCGGAGCTTCTCACAACATGCATGATGGTTTTTGGTAGGGAACGTCCCACCTTTTGGGACGAAATGATACGCATTGCCACTTATTGCTTTCAAGTTTTTTTCTCATGTCAACATAGAACAACACGAGTGTTGTGTGAATTTTTTTGATTTTTTGGGGTTCGTTTGGACATTTTTATGCATTAACTGAGTTTTCGATGCATTTGCATAATTCAAATTTGAACTACATGTGCATGCTCCAGTGCATATAAATTGGTTGAAAAATCAAATATGTGTCCTTGGGTGCATGCTTAGGTCCGATGCAAGAAATGGGAATGAATTTCAAACACCAGGGCACCGTTGATTGCCGGCAAAACATTGAGATCCTGGTTTTTAAATTCTAGTAAATCCAAAAGTCGTCAGAAATTCATGAAAATTGGCATGCAATCATGGAGCGGCATCAAAATGCCGTGGTACAAATTTTGTCCCATTTGGGGCAGGTTTGGGTATATGCTTCTCACAAACCGGAGCTTCTCACAACAAGCATGATGCTTTTCGGTAGGGAACGTCCCACCTTTGGGGACGAAACTATATCCATTGCCTCTTATTGCTTTCAAGTTTTTTCTCGTGTCAACATAGAACAACAGGAGTGTTGTGTGAGTTTTTGTGATTTTTCGGGGTTCGTTTGGACAATTTTATGCATTAACTGAGTTTTCAATGCATTTATGTGCATAATTCAAATTTGAACTAGATGCGCATGCTCCAGTGCATATAAACTGGTTAAAATATCAAATATGCGTCCTTGGGTGCATGCTTAGATCCCATGCAAGAAATGGGAATGAATTTCAAATACCAGGGCACCGTTGATTGCCGTCAAAACATTGAGGTGCCTGGTTTTTAAATTCTAGTGAATCCGAAACTCATCGGGAATTCATGAAACTTGGCATGCTATCATGGAGCGGCATCAACATGCCGTGGTACAAATTTTGTCCCATTTGGGGCAGGTTTGGGTATATGCTTCTCACGAACCGGAGCTTCTCACAACAAGCATGATTGTTTTCTGTAGGGAACGTCCCACCTTTGGGGACGAAACTGTATCCATTGCCTCTTACTGCTTTCAAGTTTTTTTCTCGTGTCAGCATAGAACAACAGGAGTGTTGTGTGAATTTTTGTGATTTTTTGGGGTTCGTTTGGACATTTTTATGCATTAACTGAGTTTTCAATGCATTTATGTGCATAATTCAAATTTGAACTAGATGCGCATGCTCCAGTGCATATAAACTGGCTAAAATATCAAATATGTGTCCTTGGGTGCATGCTTAGATCCCATGCAAGAAATGGGAATGAATTTCAAATACCTGGGCACCGTTGATTGCCGTCAAAACATTGAGGTGCCTGGTTTTTTAATTCTAGTGAATCCGAAACTCATCGGGAATTCATGAAACTTGGCATGCTATCATGGAGCGGCATCAACATGCCGTGGTACAAATTTTGTCCCATTTGGGGCAGGTTTGGGTATATGCTTCTCACGAACCGGAGCTTCTCACAACAAGCATGATTGTTTTCTGTAGGGAACGTCCCACCTTTGGGGACGAAACTGTATCCATTGCCTCTTACTGCTTTCAAGTTTTTTTCTCGTGTCAGCATAGAACAACAGGAGTGTTGTGTGAATTTTTGTGATTTTTTGGGGTTCGTTTGGACATTTTTATGCATTAACTGAGTTTTCAATGCATTTGCATAATTCAAATTTGAACTACATGTGCATGCTCCAGTGCATATAAATTGGTTGAAAAATCAAATCCGTGTCCTTGGGTGCATGCTTAGGTCCCATGCAAGAAATAGGAATGAATTTCAAACACCAGGGCACCGTTGATTGCCGGCAAAACATTGAGATGCCTGGTTTTTAAATTCTAGTAAATCCAAAACTCGTCTAAAATTCATGAAACTTGGCATGCTATCATGGAGGGGCATCAACATGCCGTGGTACAATTTTTGTCCCATATGGGGCAGGTTTGGGTATATGCTTCTCACAAACCGGAGCTTCTCACAACAAGCATGATGGTTTTTGGTAGGGAACGTCCCACCTTTTGGGACGAAATGATACGCATTGCCACTTATTGCTTTCAAGTTTTTTTCTCATGTCAACATAGAACAACACGAGTGTTGTATGAATTTTTTTTGATTTTTTGGGGTTCGTTTGGACATTTTTATGCATTAACTGAGTTTTCACTGCATTTGCATAATTCAAATTTGAACTACATGTGCATGCTCCAGTGCATATAAATTGGTTGAAAAATCAAATCCATGTCCTTGGGTGCATGCTTAGGTCCCATGCAAGAAATGGGAATGAATTTCAAACACTAGGGCACCGTTGATTGCCGGCAAAACATTGACATGCCTAGTTTTTAAATTCTAGTAAATCCAAAACTCGTCTAAAATTCATGAAACTTGGCATGCTATCATGGAGGGGCATCAACATGTGGTGGTACAATTTTTGTCCCATATGGGGCAGGTTTGGGTATATGCTTCTCACAAACCGGAGCTTCTCACAACAAGCATGATGCTTTTCGGTAGGGAACGTCCCACCTTTGGGGACGAAACTATATCCATTGCCTTTTATTGCTTTCAGGTTTTTTCTTATGTCAACATAGAACAACAGGAGTGTTGTGTGAGTTTTTGTGATTTTTCGGGGTTCGTTTGGACATTTTTATGCATTAACTGAGTTTTCAATGCATTTATGTGCATAATTCAAATTTGAACTAGATGCGCATGCTCCAGTGCATATAAACTGGTTAAAATATCAAATATGCGTCCTTGGGTGCATGCTTAGATCCCATGCAAGAAATGGGAATGAATTTCAAATACCAGGGCACCGTTGATTGCCGTCAAAACATTGAGGTGCCTGGTTTTTAAATTCTAGTGAATCCGAAACTCATCGGGAATTCATGAAACTTGGCATGCTATCATGGAGCGGCATCAACATGCCGTGGTACAAATTTTGTCCCATTTGGGGCAGGTTTGGGTATATGCTTCTCACGAACCGGAGCTTCTCACAACAAGCATGATTGTTTTCTGTAGGGAACGTCCCACCTTTGGGGACGAAACTGTATCCATTGCCTCTTACTGCTTTCAAGTTTTTTTCTCGTGTCAACATAGAACAACAGGAGTGTTGTGTGAATTTTTGTGATTTTTTGGGGTTCGTTTGGACATTTTTATGCATTAACTGAGTTTTCAATGCATTTCCATAATTCAAATTTGAACTACATGTGCATGCTCCAGTGCATATAAATTGGTTGAAAAATCAAATCCGTGTCCTTGGGTGCATGCTTAGGTCCCATGCAAGAAATGGGAATGAATTTCAAACACCAGGGCACCGTTGATTGCCGGCAAAACATTGAGATGCCTGGTTTTTAAATTCTAGTAAATCCAAAACTCGTCTAAAATTCATGAAACTTGGCATGCTATCATGGAGGGGCATCAACATGCCGTGGTACAATTTTTGTCCCATATGGGGCAGGTTTGGGTATATGCTTCTCACAAACCAGAGCTTCTCACAACAAGCATGATGGTTTTTGGTAGGGAACGTCCCACCTTTTGGGACGAAATGATACGCATTGCCACTTATTGCTTTCAAGTTTTTTTCTCATGTCAACATAGAACAACACGAGTGTTGTGTGAATTTTTTTGATTTTTTGGGGTTCGTTTAGACATTTTTATGCATTAACTGAGTTTTCGATGCATTTGCATAATTCAAATTTGAACTACATGTGCATGCTTTAGTGCATATAAATTGGTTGAAAAATCAAATATGTGTCCTTGGGTGCATGCTTAGGTCCGATGCAAGAAATGGGAATGAATTTCAAACACCAGGGCACCGTTGATTGCCGGCAAAACATTGAGATCCTGGTTTTTAAATTCTAGTAAATCCAAAAGTCGTCAGAAATTCATGAAAATTGGCATGCAATGATGGAGCGGCATCAAAATGCCGTGGTACAAATTTTGTCCCATTTGGGGCAGGTTTGGGTATATACTTCTCACAAACCGGAGCTTCTCACAACAAGCATGATGCTTTTCGGTAGGGAACGTCCCACCTTTGGGGACGAAACTATATCCATTGCCTCTTATTGCTTTCAAGTTCTTTCTCGTGTCAACATAGAACAACAGGAGTGTTGTGTGAGTTTTTGTGATTTTTCGGGGTTCGTTTGGACATTTTTATGCATTAACTGAGTTTTCAATGCATTTATGTGCATAATTCAAATTTGAACTAGATGCGCATGCTCCAGTGCATATAAACTGGTTAAAATATCAAATATGTGTCCTTGGGTGCATGCTTAGATCCCATGCAAGAAATGGGAATGAATTTCAAATACCAGGGCACCGTTGATTGCCGTCAAAACATTGAGGTGCCTGGTTTTTAAATTCTAGTGAATCCGAAACTCATCGGGAATTCATGAAACTTGGCATGCTATCATGGAGCGGCATCAACATGCCGTGGTACAAATTTTGTCCCATTTGGGGCAGGTTTGGGTATATGCTTCTCACGAACCGGAGCTTCTCACAACAAGCATGATTGTTTTCTGTAGGGAACGTCCCACCTTTGGGGACGAAACTGTATCCATTGCCTCTTACTGCTTTCAAGTTTTTTTCTCGTGTCAACATAGAACAACAGGAGTGTTGTGTGAATTTTTGTGATTTTTTGGGGTTCGTTTGGACATTTTTATGCATTAACTGAGTTTTCAATGCATTTGCATAATTCAAATTTGAACTACATGTGCATGCTCCAGTGCATATAAATTGGTTGAAAAATCAAATCCATGTCCTTGGGTGCATGCTTAGGTCCCATGCAAGAAATGGGAATGAATTTCAAACACCAGGGCACCGTTGATTGCCGGCAAAACATTGAGATGCCTGGTTTTTAAATTCTAGTAAATCCAAAACTCGTCTAAAATTCATGAAACTTGGCATGCTATCATGGAGGGGCATCAACATGCCGTGGTACAATTTTTGTCCCATATGGGGCAGGTTTGGGTATATGCTTCTCACAAACCGGAGCTTCTCACAACAAGCATGATGGTTTTTGGTAGGGAACGTCCCACCTTTTGGGACGAAATGATACGCATTGCCACTTATTGCTTTCAAGTTTTTTTCTCATGTCAACATAGAACAACACGAGTGTTGTATGAATTTTTTTTGATTTTTTGGGGTTCGTTTGGACATTTTTATGCATTAACTGAGTTTTCACTGCATTTGCATAATTCAAATTTGAATTACATGTGCATGCTCCAGTGCATATAAATTGGTTGAAAAATCAAATCCATGTCCTTGGGAGCATGCTTAGGTCCCATGCAAGAAATGGGAATGAATTTCAAACACTAGGGCACCGTTGATTGCCGGCAAAACATTGAGATGCCTCGTTTTTAAATTCTAGTAAATCCAAAACTCGTCTAAAATTCATGAAACTTGGCATGCTATCATGGAGGGGCATCAACATGCCGTTGTACAATTTTTGTCCCATATGGGGCAGGTTTGGGTATATGCTTCTCACAAACCGGAGCTTCTCACAACAAGCATGATGGTTTTTGGTAGGGAACGTCCCACCTTTTGGGACGAAATGATACGCATTGCCACTTATTGCTTTCAAGTTTTTTTCTCATGTTAACATAGAACAACACGAGTGTTGTGTGAATTTTTTTGATTTTTTGGGGTTCGTTTGGACATTTTTATGCATTAACTGAGTTTTCGATGCATTTGCATAATTCAAATTTGAACTACATGTGCATGCTCCAGTGCATATAAATTGGTTGAAAAATCAAATATGTGTCCTTGGGTGCATGCTTAGGTCCGATGCAAGAAATGGGAATGAATTTCAAACACCAGGGCACCGTTGATTGCCGGCAAAACATTGAGATCCTGGTTTTTAAATTCTAGTAAATCCAAAAGTCGTCAGAAATTCATGAAAATTGGCATGCAATCATGGAGCGGCATCAAAATGCCGTGGTACAAATTTTGTCCCATTTGGGGCAGGTTTGGGTATATGCTTCTCACAAACCGGAGCTTCTCACAACAAGCATGATGCTTTTCGGTAGGGAACGTCCCACCTTTGGGGACGAAACTATATCCATTGCCTCTTATTGCTTTCAAGTTTTTTCTCGTGTCAACATAGAACAACAGGAGTGTTGTGTGAGTTTTTGTGATTTTTCGGGGTTCGTTTGGACAATTTTATGCATTAACTGAGTTTTCAATGCATTTATGTGCATAATTCAAATTTGAACTAGATGCGCATGCTCCAGTGCATATAAACTGGTTAAAATATCAAATATGCGTCCTTGGGTGCATGCTTAGATCCCATGCAAGAAATGGGAATGAATTTCAAATACCAGGGCACCGTTGATTGCCGTCAAAACATTGAGGTGCCTGGTTTTTAAATTCTAGTGAATCCGAAACTCATCGGGAATTCATGAAACTTGGCATGCTATCATGGAGCGGCATCAACATGCCGTGGTACAAATTTTGTCCCATTTGGGGCAGGTTTGGGTATATGCTTCTCACGAACCGGAGCTTCTCACAACAAGCATGATTGTTTTCTGTAGGGAACGTCCCACCTTTGGGGACGAAACTGTATCCATTGCCTCTTACTGCTTTCAAGTTTTTTTCTCGTGTCAACATAGAACAACAGGAGTGTTGTGTGAATTTTTGTGATTTTTTGGGGTTCGTTTGGACATTTTTATGCATTAACTGAGTTTTCAATGCATTTGCATAATTCAAATTTGAACTACATGTGCATGCTCCAGTGCATATAAATTGGTTGAAAAATCAAATCCATGTCCTTGGGTGCATGCTTAGGTCCCATGCAAGAAATGGGAATGAATTTCAAACACCAGGGCACCGTTGATTGCCGGCAAAACATTGAGATGCCTGGTTTTTAAATTCTAGTAAATCCAAAACTCGTCTAAAATTCATGAAACTTGGCATGCTATCATGGAGGGGCATCAACATGCCGTGGTACAATTTTTGTCCCATATGGGGCAGGTTTGGGTATATGCTTCTCACAAACCGGAGCTTCTCACAACAAGCATGATGGTTTTTGGTAGGGAACGTCCCACCTTTTGGGACGAAATGATACGCATTGCCACTTATTGCTTTCAAGTTTTTTTCTCATGTCAACATAGAACAACACGAGTGTTGTATGAATTTTTTTTGATTTTTTGGGGTTCGTTTGGAAATTTTTATGCATTAACTGAGTTTTCACTGCATTTGCATAATTCAAATTTGAATTACATGTGCATGCTCCAGTGCATATAAATTGGTTGAAAAATCAAATCCATGTCCTTGGGTGCATGCTTAGGTCCCATGCAAGAAATGGGAATGAATTTCAAACACTAGGGCACCGTTGATTGCCGGCAAAACATTGAGATGCCTCGTTTTTAAATTCTAGTAAATCCAAAACTCGTCTAAAATTCATGAAACTTGGCATGCTATCATGGAGGGGCATCAACATGCCGTTGTACAATTTTTGTCCCATATGGGGCAGGTTTGGGTATATGCTTCTCACAAACCGGAGCTTCTCACAACAAGCATGATGGTTTTTGGTAGGGAACGTCCCACCTTTTGGGACGAAATGATACGCATTGCCACTTATTGCTTTCAAGTTTTTTTCTCATGTCAACATAGAACAACACGAGTGTTGTGTGAATTTTTTTTGATTTTTTGGAGTTCGTTTGGACATTTTTATGCATTAACTGAGTTTTCGATGCATTTGCATAATTCAAATTTGAACTACATGTGCATGCTCCAGTGCATATAAATTGGTTGAAAAATCAAATCCGTGTCCTTGGGTGCATGCTTAGGTCCCATGCAAGAAATGGGAATGAATTTCAAACACTAGGGCACCGTTGATTGCCGGCAAAACATTGAGATGCCTAGTTTTTAAATTCTAGTAAATCCAAAACTCGTCTAAAAATCATGAAACTTGGCATGCTATCATGGAGGGGCATCAACATGCCGTGGTACAATTTTTGTCCCATATGGGGCAGGTTTGGGTATATGCTTCTCACAAACCGGAGCTTCTCACAACAAGCATGATGGTTTTCGGTAGGGAACGTCCCACCTTTTGGGACGAAATGATACGCATTGCCGCTGATTGCTTTCAAGTTTTTTTCTCATGTCAACATAGAACAACAGGAGTGTTGTGTGATTTTTTTGATTTTTTGGGGTTTGTTTGCACAGTTTTATACATTATCTGAGTTTTCAATGCATTTATGTCCATAATTCAATTTTGAATTACATGCGTATGCTTCAGTGCATATAAATTGGTTGAAAAATCAAATATGTGGCCTTGGGTGCATGCTTAGGTCCCATGCAAGAAATGGGAATGAATTTCAAACACCAGGGGACCGTTGATATCCGGCAAAACATTGAGATCCTGGTTTTTAAATTCTAGTAAATCCAAAACTCGTCTGAAATTCATAAAACTTGGCATGCTATCATGGAGCTGCATCAACATGCCGTGGTATAAATTTTGTCCCATTTGGGGCAGGTTTGGGTATATGCTTCTCACAAACCGGAGCTTCTCACAACAAGCATGATGGTTTTCATTAGGGAACGTCCCACCTTTGGGGACGAAAGGGTATCACATTGCCTCTTATTGCCTTCATGTTTTTTTTCTCGTGTCAACATAGAACAACAGAAGTGTTGTGTGAATTTTTTTGATTTTTCGGGGTTTGTTTGCACAGTTTTATGCATTAACTGAGTTCTCAATGCATTTATGTGCTTAATTCAAATTTGAATTACACGTGCATGCTTCAGTGCATATAAATTGGTTGAAAAATCAAATATGTGTCCTTGGGTGCATGCTTAGGTCCGATGCAAGAAATGGGAATGAATTTCAAACACCATGGCACCGTTGATTGCCGGCAAAACATTGAGATCCTGGTTTTTAAATTCTAGTAAATCCAAAACTCGTCGGAAATTCATCAAAATTGGCATGCAATCATGGAGCGGCATCAAAATGCCGTGGTACAAATTTTGTCCCATTTGGGGCAGGTTTGGGTATATGCTTCTCACGAACCGGAGCTTCTCACAACAAGCATGATTGTTTTCTGTAGGGAACGTCCCACCTTTGGGGACGAAACTGTATCCATTGCCTCTTACTGCTTTCAAGTTTTTTTCTCGTGTCAACATAGAACAACAGGAGTGTTGTGTGAATTTTTGTGATTTTTTGGGGTTCGTTTGGACATTTTTATGCATTAACTGAGTTTTCAATGCATTTGCATAATTCAAATTTGAACTACATGTGCATGCTCCAGTGCATATAAATTGGTTGAAAAATCAAATCCGTGTCCTTGGGTGCATGCTTAGGTCCCATGCAAGAAATGGGAATGAATTTCAAACACCAGGGCACCGTTGATTGCCGGCAAAACATTGAGATGCCTGGTTTTTAAATTCTAGTAAATCCAAAACTCGTCTAAAATTCATGAAACTTGGCATGCTATCATGGAGGGGCATCAACATGCCGTGGTACAATTTTTGTCCCATATGGGGCAGGTTTGGGTATATGCTTCTCACAAACCGGAGCTTCTCACAACAAGCATGATGGTTTTTGGTAGGGAACGTCCCACCTTTTGGGACGAAATGATACGCATTGCCACTTATTGCTTTCAAGTTTTTTTCTCATGTCAACATAGAACAACACGAGTGTTGTATGAATTTTTTTTGATTTTTTGGGGTTCGTTTGGACATTTTTATGCATTAACTGAGTTTTCACTGCATTTGCATAATTCAAATTTGAACTACATGTGCATGCTCCAGTGCATATAAATTGGTTGAAAAATCAAATCCATGTCCTTGGGTGCATGCTTAGGTCCCATGCAAGAAATGGGAATGAATTTCAAACACTAGGGCACCGTTGATTGCCGGCAAAACATTGAGATGCCTAGTTTTTAAATTCTAGTAAATCCAAAACTCGTCTAAAATTCATGAAACTTGGCATGCTATCATGGAGGGGCATCAACATGCCGTGGTACAATTTTTGTCCCATATGGGGCAGGTTTGGGTATATGCTTCTCACAAACCGGAGCTTCTCACAACAAGCATGATGGTTTTCGGTAGGGAACGTCCCACCTTTTGGGACGAAATGATACGCATTGCCGCTGATTGCTTTCAAGTTTTTTTCTCATGTCAACATAGAACAACAGGAGTGTTGTGTGATTTTTTTTGATTTTTTGGGGTTTGTTTGCACAGTTTTATACATTAACTGAGTTTTCAATGCATTTATGTCCATAATTCAATTTTGAATTACATGCGTATGCTTCAGTGCATATAAATTGGTTGAAAAATCAAATATGTGGCCTTGGGTGCATGCTTAGGTCCCATGCAAGAAATGGGAATGAATTTCAAACACCAGGGGACCGTTGATATCCGGCAAAACATTGAGATCCTGGTTTTTAAATTCTAGTAAATCCAAAACTCGTCTGAAATTCATAAAACTTGGCATGCTATCATGGAGCTGCATCAACATGCCGTGGTATAAATTTTGTCCCATTTGGGGCAGGTTTGGGTATATGCTTCTCACAAACCGGAGCTTCTCACAACAAGCATGATGGTTTTCATTAGGGAACGTCCCACCTTTGGGGACGAAACGGTATCACATTGCCTCTTATTGCCTTCATGTTTTTTTTCTCGTGTCAAGATAGAACAACAGAAGTGTTGTGTGAATTTTTTTGATTTTTCGGGGTTTGTTTGCACAGTTTTATGCATTAACTGAGTTTTCAATGCATTTATGTGCTTAATTCAAATTTGAATTACACGTGCATGCTTCAGTCCATATAAATTGGTTGAAAAATCAAATATGTGTCCTTGGGTGCATGCTTAGGTCTGATGCAAGAAATGGGAATGAATTTCAAACACCAGGGCACCGTTGATTGCCGGCAAAACATTGAGATCCTGGTTTTTAAATTCTAGTAAATCCAAAACTCGTCAGAAATTCATCAAAATTGGCATGCAATCATGGAGCGGCATCAAAATGCCGTGGTACAAATTTTGTCCCATTTGGGGCAGGTTTGGGTATATGCTTCTCACAAACCGGAGCTTCTCACAACAAGCATGATGCTTTTCGGTAGGGAACGTCCCACCTTTGGGGATGAAACTATATCCATTGCCTCTTATTGCTTTCAAGTTTTTTCTCGTGTCAACATAGAACAACAGGAGTGTTGTGTGAGTTTTTGTGATTTTTCGGGGTTCGTTTGGACATTTTTATGCATTAACTGAGTTTTCAATGCATTTATGTGCATAATTCAAATTTGAACTAGATGCGCATGCTGCAGTGCATATAAACTGGTTAAAATATCAAATATGTGTCCTTGGGTGCATGCTTAGATCCCATGCAACAAATGGGAATGAATTTCAAATACCAGGGCACCGTTGATTGCCGTCAAAACATTGAGGTGCCTGGTTTTTAACTTCTAGTGAATCCGAAACTCATCGGGAATTCATGAAACTTGGCATGCTATCATGGAGCGGCATCAACATGCCGTGGTACAAATTTTGTCCCATTTGGGGCAGGTTTGGGTATATGCTTCTCACGAACCGGAGCTTCTCACAACAAGCATGATTGTTTTCTGTAGGGAACGTCCCACCTTTGGGGACGAAACTGTATCCATTGCCTCTTACTGCTTTCAAGTTTTTTTCTCGTGTCAACATAGAACAACAGGAGTGTTGTGTGAATTTTTGTGATTTTTTGGGGTTCGTTTGGACATTTTTATGCATTAACTGAGTTTTCAATGCATTTGCATAATTCAAATTTGAACTACATGTGCATGCTCCAGTGCATATAAATTGGTTGAAAAATCAAATCCGTGTCCTTGGGTGCATGCTTAGGTCCCATGCAAGAAATGGGAATGAATTTCAAACACCAGGGCACCGTTGATTGCGGGCAAAACATTGAGATGCCTGGTTTTTAAATTCTAGTAAATCCAAAACTCGTCTAAAATTCATGAAACTTGGCATGCTATCACGGAGGGGCATCAACATGCCGTGGTACAATTTTTGTCCCATATGGGGCAGGTTTGGGTATATGCTTCTCACAAACCGGAGCTTCTCACAACAAGCATGATGGTTTTTGGTAGGGAACGTCCCACCTTTTGGGACGAAATGATACGCATTGCCACTTATTGCTTTCAAGTTTTTTTCTCATGTCAACATAGAACAACACGAGTGTTGTATGATTTTTTTTTGATTTTTTGGGGTTCGTTTGGACATTTTTATGCATTAACTGAGTTTTCACTGCATTTGCATAATTCAAATTTGAACTACATATGCATGCTCCAGTGCATATAAATTGGTTGAAAAATAAAATCCATGTCCTTGGGTGCATGCTTAGGTCCCATGCAAGAAATGGGAATGAATTTCAAACACTAGGGCACCATTGATTGCCGGCAAAACATTGAGATGCCTAGTTTTTAAATTCTAGTAAATCCAAAACTCGTCTAAAATTCATGAAACTTGGCATGCTATCATGGTGGGGCATCAACATGCCGTGGTACAATTTTTGTCCCATATGGGGCAGGTTTGGGTATATGCTTCTCACAAACCGGAGCTTCTCACAACAAGCATGATGGTTTTTGGTAGGGAACGTCCCACCTTTTGGGACGAAATGATACGCATTGCCACTTATTGCTTTCAAGTTTTTTTCTCATGTCAACATAGAACAACACGAGTGTTGTGTGAATTTTTTTGATTTTTTGGAGTTCGTTTGGACATTTTTATGCATTAACTGAGTTTTCGATGCACTTGCATAATTCAAATTTGAACTACATGTGCATGCTTTAGTGCATATAAATTGGTTGAAAAATCAAATCCGTGTCCTTGGGTGCATGCTTAGGTCCCATGCAAGAAATGGGAATGAATTTCAAACACTAGGGCACCGTTGATTGCCGGCAAAACATTGACATGCCTAGTTTTTAAATTCTAGTAAATCCAAAACTCGTCTGAAATTCATGAAACTTGGCATGCTATCATGGAGCGGCATCAACATGCCGTGGTACAAATTTTGTCCCATTTGGGGCGGGTTTGGGTATATGCTTCTCACAAACCGTAGCTTCTCACAACAAGCATGATGGTTTTCGGTAGGGAACGTCCCACCTTTGGGGACGAAACGATATCCATTTCCGCTTATTGCTTTCAAGTTTTTTTCTCGTGTCAACATAGAACAACAGGAGTGTTGTGTGAATTTTTTTGATTTTTCGGGATTTGTTTGCACAGTTTTATGCATTAACTGAGTTTTCAATGCATTTATGTGCATAATTCAAATATGAATTACATGCGCATGCTCCAGTGCATATAAATTGGTTGAAAAATCAACTATGTGTCCTTGGGTGCATGCTTAGGTCCGATGCAAGAAATGGGAATGAATTTCAAACACCAGGGCATCGTTGATTGCCGACAAAACATTGAGATCGTGGTTTTTAAATTCTAGTAAATCCAAAACTCGTCTGAAATTCATGAAACTTGGCATGCTATCATGGAGCGGCATCAACATGTCGTGGTACAAATTTTGTCCCATTTGGGGCAGGTTTGGGTATATGCTTCTCCGAAACCGGAGCTTCTCACAACAAGCATGATGGTTTTCGGTAGGGAACGTCCCACCTTTGGGGACGAAACTATATCCACTGCCTCTTATTGCTTTCAAGTTTTTTTCTCGTGTCAACATAGAACAACATGAGTGTTGTGTGAAGTTTTGTGATTTTTCGGGGTTCCTTTGGTTATTTTGATGCATTAACTGAGTTTTCAATGCATTTATGTCATAATTCAAATTTCAACTACATGTGCATGCTCTAGTGCATGTAAATTGGTTGAAAAATCATATCTGTGTCCTTGGGTGCATGCTTAGGTCCGATGCAAGAAATGGGAATGAATTTCAAACACCAGGGCACCGTTGATTGCCGGCAAAACAATGAGATCGTGGTTTTTAAATTCTAGTAAATGCACAACTCGTCTGAAATTCATGAAACTTGGCATGCTATCATGGAGCGGCATCAACATGCCGTGGTACAAATTTTTTCCCATTTGGGGCAGGTTTTGGTATATGCTTCTCACGACAAGCATGATGGTTTTTGGTAGGGAACGTCCCACCTTTGGGGACGAAACTATATCCATTGCCTCTTATTGCTTTCAAGTTTTTTACTCGTGTCAACATAGAACAACAGGAGTGTTGTGTGAATTTTTGTGATTTTTCGGGGTTCGTTTGGGCATTTTTATGCATTAACTGAGTCATCAATGCATTTATGTGCATAATTCAAATTTGAACTACATGCGCATGCTCCAGTGCATGTAAATTGGTTGAAAAATCAAATCTGTGTCCTTGGGTGCATGCTTAGGTCCCATGCAAGAAATGGGAATGAATTTCAAACACCAGGGCACCGTTGATTGCCAGCAAAACATTGAGATGCCTGGTTTTTAAATTCTAGTAAATCCAAAACTCGTCTGAAATTCATGAAACTTGGCATGCTATCATGGAGCGGCATCAACATGCCGTGGTACAAATTTTGTCCCATTTGGGGCAGGTTTGGGTATATGCTTCTCACAAACCGGAGCTTCTCACAACATGCATGATGCTTTTTGGTAGGGAACGTCCCACCTTTGGTGACGAAACTATATCCATTGCCTCTTATTGCTTTCAAGTTTTTTTCTCGTGTCAACATAGGACAATAGGAGTGTTGTGTGAATTTTTGTGATTTTTCGGGGTTCGTTTGGACATTTTTATGCATTAACCGAGTTTTCAATGCATTTATGTGCATAATTTAAATTCGAACTACATGTGCATGCTCCAGTGCATGTAAATTGGTTGAAAAATCAAATATGTGTCCTTGGGTGCATGCTTAGGTCCCATGGAAGAAATGGGAATGGATTTCAAAAACTAGGGCACCGTATATTGCCGGCAAAACATTGAGATGCCTGGTTTTTAAATTCTAGTAAATCCAAAACTCGTCTGAAATTCATGAAACTTGGCATGCTATCATGGAGCGGCATCAACATGCCGTGCTACAAATTTTGTCCCATTTGGGGCAGGTTTGGGTATATGCTTCTCACAAGCTGTAGCTTCTCACAACAAGCATGATGGTTTTCGGTAGGGAACGTCCCACCTTTGGGGACGAAATGATATCCATTGCCGCTTATTGCTTTCAAGTTTTTTTCTCGTGTCAACATAGAACAATAGGAGTGTTGTGTGATTTTTTTTATTTTTCGGGGTTTGTTTGCACAGTTTTATGCATTAACTGAGTTTTCAATGCATTTATGTGCATAATTCAAATATGAATTACATGCGCATGCTCCAGTGCATATAAATTGGTTGAAAAATCAAATATGTGTCCTTGGGTGCATGCTTAGGTCCGATGCAAGAAATGGGAATGAATTTCAAACACCAGGGCACCGTTGATTGCCGACAAAACATTGAGATCGTGGTTTTTAAATTCTAGTAAATCCAAAACTCGTCTGAAATTCATGAAACTTGGCATGCTATCATGGAACGGCATCAACATGTCGTGGTACAACTTTTGTCCCATTTGGGGCAGGTTTGGGTATATACTTCTCACAAACCGGAGCTTCTCACAACAAGCATGATGGTTTTCGGTAGGGAACGTCCCACCTTTGGGGACGAAACTATATCCATTGCCTCTTATTGCTTTCAAGTTTTTTTCTCGTGTCAACATAGAACAACAGGAGTGTTGTGTGAATTTTTGTGATTTTTCGGGGTTCCTTTGGTTATTATGATGCATTAACTGAGTTTTCAATGCATTTATGTCATAATTCAAATTTCAACTACATGTGCATGCTCCAGTGCATGTAAATTGGTTGAAAAATCAAATCTTTGTCCTTGGGTGCATGCTTAGGTCCGATGCAAGAAATGGGAATGAATTTCAAACACCAGGGCACCGTTGATTGCCGGCAAAACAATGAGATCGTGGTTTTTAAATTCTAGTAAATGCACAACTCGTCTGAAATTCATGAAACTTGGCATGCTATCATGGAGCGGCATCAACATGCCGTGGTACAAATTTTGTCCCATTTGGGGCAGGTTTGGGTATATGCTTCTCACAAACCGGAGCTTCTCACGACAAGCATGATGGTTTTTGGTAGGGAACGTCCCACCTTTGGGGACGAAACTATATCCATTGCCTCTTATTGCTTTCAAGTTGTTTACTCGTGTCAACATAGAACAACAGGAGTGTTGTGTGAATTTTTGTGATTTTTTGGGGTTCGTTTGGACATTTTTATGCACTAACCGAGTTTTCAATGCATTTATGTGCATAATTCAAATTTGAACTACATGTGCATGCTCCAGTGCATGTAAATTGGTTGAAAAATCAAATTTGTGTCCTTGGGTGCATGCTTAGGTCCCATGCAAGAAATGGGAATGAATTTCAAACACTAGGGCACCGTTGATTGCCGGCAAAACATTGAGATGCCTGGTTTTTAAATTCTAGTAAATCCAAAACTCGTCTGAAATTCATGAAACTTGGCATGCTATCATGGAGCGGCATCAACATGCCGTGGTACAAATTTTGTCCCATTTGGGGCAGGTTTGCGTATATGCTTTTCACAAACCGTAGCTTCTCACAACAAGCATGATGGTTTTCGGTAGGGAACGTCCCACCTTTGGGGACGAAACGATATCCATTGCCGCTTATTGCTTTCAAGTTTTTTTCTCGTGTCAACATAGAACAACAGGACTGTTGTGTGCATTTTTTTAATTTTTCGGGGTTTGTTTGCACAGTTTTATGCATTAACTGAGTTTTCAATGTATTTCTGTGCATAATTCAAATATGACTTACATGCGCATGCTCCAGTGCATATAAATTGGTTGAAAAATCAAATGTGTGTCCTTGGGTGCATGCTTAGGTCCGATGCAAGAAATGGGAATGAATTTCAAACACCAGGGCACCGTTGATTGCCGACAAAACATTGAGATCGTGGTTTTTAAATTCTAGTAAATCCAAAACTTGTCTGAAATTTATGAAACTTGGCATGCTATCATGGAGCGGCATCAACATGTCGTGGTACAAATTTTTTCCCATTTGGGGCAGGTTTGGGTATATGCTTCTCAGAAACCGGAGCTTCTCACAACAAGCATGATGGTTTTTGGTAGGGAACGTCCCACCTTTGGGGACGAAACTATATCCATTGCCTCTTATTGCTTTCAAGTTTTTTTCTCGTGTCAACATAGAACAACAGGAGTGTTGTGTGAATTTTTGTGATTTTTCAGGGTTCATTTGGTTATTTTGATGCATTTACTGAGTTTTCAATGCATTTATGTCATAATTCAAATTTCAACTACATGCGCATGCTCCAGTGCATGTAAATTGGTTGAAAAATCAAATCAGTGTCCTTGGGTGCATGCTTAGGTCCCATGCATGAAATGGGAATGAATTTCAAACACCAGGGCACCGTTGATTGCCGGCAAAACATTGAGATCATGGTTTTTAAATTCTAGTAAATGCAAAATTCGTCTGAAATTCATGAAACTTGGCATGCTATCATGGAGCGGCATCAACATGCCGTGGTACAAATTTTGTCCCATTTGGGGCAGGTTTGGGTATATGCTTCTCACAAACCGAAGCTTCTCACGACAAGCATGATGGTTTTCGGTAGGGAACGTCCCACCTTTGGGGACGAAACTATATCCATTGCCTCTTATTGCTTTCAAGTTTTTTACTCGTGTCAACATAGAACAACAGGAGTGTTGTGTGAATTTTTGTGATTTTTCGGGGTTCGTTTGGGCATTTTTATGCATTAACTGAGTCTTCAATGCATTTATGTGCATAATTCAAATTTGAACTACATGCGCATGCTCCAGTGCATGTAAATTGGTTGAAAAATCAAATATGTGTCCTTGGGTGCATGCTTAGGTCCCATGCAAGAAATGGGAATGAATTTCAAACACCAGGGCACCGTTGATTGCCGGCAAAACATTGAGATGCGTGGCTTTTAAATTCTAGTCAATACAAAACTCGTCTGAAATTCATGAAACTTGGCATGCTATCGTGGAGCGGCATCAACATGTCGTGGTATAAACTTTGTCCCATTTGGGGCAGGTTTGGGTATATGCTTCTCACAAACCGGAGCTTCTCACAACAAGCATGATGGTTTTCGGTAGGGAACGTCCCACCTTTGGGAACGAAACGATATCCATTGCCGCTTATTGCTTTCAAGTTTTTTTCTCGTGTCAACATAGAACAACAGTAGTGTTGTGTGAATTTTTTTGATTTTTCGGGGTTTGTTTGCATAGTTTTATGCATTAACTGAGTTTTCAATGCATTTATGTGCTTAATTCAAATATGAATTACATGCGCATGCTCCAGTGCATATAAATTGGTTGAAAAATCAAATATGTGTCCTTGGGTGCATGCTTAGGTCCGATGCAAGAAATGGGAATGAATTTCAAACACCAGGGCACCGCTGATTGCCGGCAAAACATTGAGATCCTGGTTTTTAAATTCCAGTAAATCCAAAACTCGTCGGAAATTCATGAAAATTGGCATGCAATCATGGAGCGGCATCAAAATTCCGTGGTACAAATTTTGTCCCATTTGGGGCAGGTTTGGGTATATGCTTCTCACAAACCGGAGCATCTCACAACAAGCATGATGCTTTTCGGTAGGGAACGTCCCACCTTTGGGGACGAAACTATATCCATTGCCTCTTATTGCTTTCAAGTTTTTTCTCGTGTCAACATAGAACAACGCGAGTGTTGTGTGAATTTTTGTGATTTTTCGGGGTTCGTTTGGGCATTTTTATGCATTAACTGAGTCTTCAAAGCATTTATGTGCATAATTCAAATTTGAACTACATGCGCATGCTCCAGTGCATGTAAATTGGTTGAAAAATCAAATATGTGTCCTTGGGTGCATGCTTAGGTCCCATGCAAGAAATGGGAATGAATTTCAAACACCAGGGCACCGTTGATTGCCGGCAAAACATTGAGATGCGTGGCTTTTAAATTCTAGTAAATACAAAACTCGTCTGCAATTCATGAAACTTGGCATGCTATCGTGGAGCGGCATCAACATGTCGTGGTATAAACTTTGTCCCATTTGGGGCAGGTTTGGGTATATGCTTCTCATAAACAGGAGCTTCTCACAACAAGCATGATGGTTTTCGGTAGGGAACGTCCCACCTTTGGGAACGAAACAATATCCATTGCCGCTTATTGCTTTCAAGTTTTTTTCTCGTGTCAACATAGAACAACAGTAGTGTTGTGTGAATTTTTTTGATTTTTTGGGGTTTGTTTGCATAGTTTTATGCATTAACTGAGTTTTCAATGCATTTATGTGCTTAATTCAAATATGAATTACATGCGCATGCTCCAGTGCATATAAATTGGTTGAAAAATCAAATATGTGTCCTTGGGTGCATGCTTAGGTCCGATGCAAGAAATGGGAATGAATTTCAAACACCAGGGCACCGCTGATTGCCGGCAAAACATTGAGATCCTGGTTTTTAAATTCCAGTAAATCCAAAACTCGTCGGAAATTCATGAAAATTGGCATGCAATCATGGAGCGGCATCAAAATTCCGTGGTACAAATTTTGTCCCATTTGGGGCAGGTTTGGGTATATGCTTCTCACAAACCGGAGCTTCTCACAACAAGCATGATGCTTTTCGGTAGGGAACGCCCCACCTTTGGGGACGAAACTATATCCATTGCCTCTTATTGCTTTCAAGTTTTTTCTCGTGTCAACATAGAACAACGCGAGTGTTGTGTGAATTTTTGTGATTTTTCGGGGTTCGTTTGGGAATTTTTATGCATTAACTGAGTTTTCAATGCATTTATGTGCATAATTCAAATTTGAACTACATGCGCATGCTCCAGTGCATGTAAATTGGTTGACTAATCAAGTCTGTGTCGTTGGGTGCATGCTTAGGTCCCATGGAAGAAATGGGAATGAATTTCAAACACCAGGGCACCGTAATTGCCAGCAAAACATTAAGATGCGTGGTTTTTAAATTCTAGTAAATACAAAACTCGTCTGAAATTCATGAAACTTGGCATGCTATCGTGGAGCGGCATCAACATGCCGTGGTATAAACTTTGTCCCATTTGGGGAAGGTTTGGGTATATGCTTCTCACAAACCGGAGCATCTCACAACAAGCATGATGATTTTCGGTAGGGAACGTCCCACCTTTGGGGACGAAACGATATCCATTGCCACTTATTGCCTTCAAGTTTTTTTCTGGTGTCAACATAGAACAACAGGAGTGTTGTGTGATTTTTTTTGATTTTTCGGGGTTTGTTTGCACAGTTTTATGCATTAACTGAGTTTTCAATGCATTTACGTGCATAATTCAAATTTGAATTACATGTGCATGCTTCAGTGCATATAAATTGGTTTAAAAATCAAATATGTGTCCTTGGGTGCATGCTTAGGTCTCATGCAAGAAATGGGAATGAATTTCAAACACCAGGGCACCGTTGATTGCCGGGAAAACATTGAGATCCTGGTTTTTAAATTCTAGTAAATCCAAAACTCGTCTGAAATTTATGAAAATTGGCATGCAATCATGGAGCGGCATCAATATGCCATGGTAGAAATTTTGTCCCATTTGTGGCAGGTTTGGGTGTATGCTTCTCACAAACCGGAGCTTCTCACAACAAGCATGATGCTTTTCGGTAGGGAACGTCCCGCCATTGGGGACGAAACTATATCCATTGCCTCTTATTGCTTTCAAGTTTTTTTCTCGTGTCAACATAGAACAACAGGAGTGTTGTGTGAATTTTTGTGATTTTTCGGTGTTCGTTAGACATTTTCATGCATTAAATGAGTTTTCAATGCATTTGCATAATTCAAATTTGAACTACATGCGCATGCTCGAGTGCATATAAATTGGTTGAAAAATCAAATCCGTGTCCTTGGGTGCATGCTTAGGTCCCATGCAAGAAATGGGAATGAATTTCAAACACCAGGGCACCGTTGATTGCCGGCAAAACATTGAGATGCCTGGTTTTTAAATTCTAGTAAATCCAAAACTCATCTAAAATTCATGAAACTTGGCATCCTATCATGGAGGGGCATCAACATGCCGTGGTACAATTTTTGTCCCATATGGGGCAGGTTTGGGTATATGCTTCTCACAAACTGGAGCTTCTCACAACAAGCATGATGGTTTTTGGTAGGGAACGTCCCACCTTTTGGGACGAAATGATACGCATTGCCACTTATTGCTTTCAAGTTTTTTTCTCATGTCAACATAGAACAACACGAGTGTTGTGTGAATTTTTTTGATTTTTTGGGGTTCGTTTGGACATTTTTATGCATTAACTGAGTTTTCGATGCATTTGCATAATTCAAATTTGAACTAGATGTGCATGCTTTAGTGCATATAAATTGGTTGAAAAATCAAATATGTGTCCTTGGGTGCATGCTTAGGTCCGATGCAAGAAATGGGAATGAATTTCAAACACCAGGGCACCGTTGATTGCCGGCAAAACATTGAGATCCTGGTTTTTAAATTCTAGTAAATCCAAAACTCGTCAGAAATTCATGAAAATTGGCATGCAATCATGGAGCGGCATCAAAATGCCGTGGTACAAATTTTGTCCCATTTGGGGCAGGTTTGGGTATATGCTTCTCACAAACCGGAGCTTCTCACAACAAGCATGATGCTTTTCGGTAGGGAACGTCCCACCTTTGGGGACGAAACTATATCCATTGCCTCTTATTGCTTTCAAGTTTTTTCTCGTGTCAACATAGAACAACAGGAGTGTTGTGTGAGTTTTTGTGATTTTTCGGGGTTCGTTTGGACATTTTTATGCATTAACTGAGTTTTCAATGCATTTATGTGCATAATTCAAATTTGAACTAGATGCGCATGCTCCAGTGCATATAAACTGGTTAAAATATCAAATATGTGTCCTTGGGTGCATGCTTAGATCCCATGCAAGAAATGGGAATGAATTTCAAATACCAGGGCACCGTTGATTGCCGTCAAAACATTGAGGTGCCTGGTTTTTAAATTCTAGTGAATCCGAAACTCATCGGGAATTCATGAAACTTGGCATGCTATCATGGAGCGGCATCAACATGCCGTGGTACAAATTTTGTCCCATTTGGGGCAGGTTTGGGTATATGCTTCTCACGAACCGGAGCTTCTCACAACAAGCATGATTGTTTTCTGTAGGGAACGTCCCACCTTTGGGGACGAAACTGTATCCATTGCCTCTTACTGCTTTCAAGTTTTTTTCTCGTGTCAACATAGAACAACAGGAGTGTTGTGTGAATTTTTGTGATTTTTTGGGGTTCGTTTGGACATTTTTATGCATTAACTGAGTTTTTAATGCATTTGCATAATTCAAATTTGAACTACATGTGCATGCTCCAGTGCATATAAATTGGTTGAAAAATCAAATCCGTGTCCTTGGGTGCATGCTTAGGTCCCATGCAAGAAATGGGAATGAATTTCAAACACCAGGGCACCGTTGATTGCCGGCAAAACATTGAGATGCCTGGTTTTTAAATTCTAGTAAATCCAAAACTCGTCTAAAATTCATGAAACTTGGCATGCTATCATGGAGGGGCATCAACATGCCGTGGTAAGATTTTTGTCCCATATGGGGCAGGTTTGGGTATATGCTTCTCACAAACCGGAGCTTCTCACAACAAGCATGATGGTTTTTGGTAGGGAACGTCCCACCTTTTGGGACGAAATGATACGCATTGCCACTTATTGCTTTCAAGTTTTTTTCTCATGTCAACATAGAACAACACGAGTGTTGTATGAATTTTTTTTGATTTTTTGGGGTTCGTTTGGACATTTTTATGCATTAACTGAGTTTTCACTGCATTTGCATAATTCAAATTTGAACTACATGTGCATGCTCCAGTGCATATAAATTGGTTGAAAAATCAAATCCATGTCCTTGGGTGCATGCTTAGGTCCCATGCAAGAAATGGGAATGAATTTCAAACACTAGGGCACCGTTGATTGCCGGCAAAACATTGAGATGCCTAGTTTTTAAATTCTAGTAAATCCAAAACTCGTCTAAAATTCATGAAACTTGGCATGCTATCATGGAGGGGCATCAACATGCCGTGGTACAATTTTTGTCCCATATGGGGCAGGTTTGGGTATATGCTTCTCACAAACCGGAGCTTCTCACAACAAGCATGATGGTTTTTGGTAGGGAACGTCCCACCTTTTGGGACGAAATGATACGCATTGCCACTTATTGCTTTCAAGTTTTTTTCTCATGTCAACATAGAACAACACGAGTGTTGTGTGAATTTTTTTTGATTTTTTGGAGTTCGTTTGGACATTTTTATGCATTAACTGAGTTTTCTATGCATTTGCATAATTCAAATTTGAACTACATGTGCATGCTCCAGTGCATATAAATTGGTTGAAAAATCAAATCCGTGTCCTTGGGTGCATGCTTAGGTCCCATGCAAGAAATGGGAATGAATTTCAAACACTAGGGCACCGTTGATTGCCGGCAAAACATTGAGATGCCTAGTTTTTAAATTCTAGTAAATCCAAAACTCGTCTAAAATTCATGAAACTTGGCATGCTATCATGGAGGGGCATCAACATGCCGTGGTACAATTTTTCTCCCATATGGGGCAGGTTTGGGTATATGCTTCTCACAAACCGGAGCTTCTCACAACAAGCATGATGGTTTTCGGAAGGGAACGTCCCACCTTTTGGGACGAAATGATACGCATTGCCGCTGATTGCTTTCAAGTTTTTTTCTCATGTCAACATAGAACAACAGGAGTGTTGTGTGATTTTTTTGATTTTTTGGGGTTTGTTTGCACAGTTTTATACATTAACTGAGTTTTCAATGCATTTATGTCCATAATTCAATTTTGAATTACATGCGTATGCTTCAGTGCATATAAATTGGTTGAAAAATCAAATATGTGGCCTTGGGTGCATGCTTAGGTCCCATGCAAGAAATGGGAATGAATTTCAAACACCAGGGGACCGTTGATATCCGGCAAAACATTGAGATCCTGGTTTTTAAATTCTAGTAAATCCAAAACTCGTCTGAAATTCATAAAACTTGGCATGCTATCATGGAGCTGCATCAACATGCCGTGGTATAAATTTTGTCCCATTTGGGGCAGGTTTGGGTATATGCTTCTCACAAACCGGAGCTTCTCACAACAAGCATGATGGTTTTCATTAGGGAACGTCCCACCTTTGGGGACAAAACGGTATCACATTGCCTCTTATTGCCTTCATGTTTTTTTTCTCGTGTCAACATAGAACAACAGAAGTGTTGTGTGAATTTTTTTGATTTTTCGGGGTTGTTTGCACAGTTTTATGCATTAACTGAGTTTTCAATGCATTTATGTGCTTAATTCAAATTTGAATTACACGTGCATGCTTCAGTGCATATAAATTGGTTGAAAAATCAAATATGTGTCCTTGGGTGCATGCTTAGGTCCGATGCAGGAAATGGGAATGAATTTCAAACACCAGGGCACCGTTGATTGCCGGCAAAACATTGAGATCCTGGTTTTTAAATTCTAGTAAATCCAAAACTCGTCAGAAATTCATCAAAATTGGCATGCAATCATGGAGCGGCATCAAAATGCCGTGGTACAAATTTTGTCCCATTTGGGGCAGGTTTGGGTATATGCTTCTCACGAACCGAAGCTTCTCACAACAAGCATAATTGTTTTCTGTAGGGAACGTCCCACCTTTGGGGACGAAACTGTATCCATTGCCTCTTACTGCTTTCAAGTTTTTTTCTCGTGTCAACATAGAACAACAGGAGTGTTGTGTGAATTTTTGTGATTTTTTGGGGTTCGTTTGGACATTTTTATGCATTAACTGAGTTTTCAATGCATTTGCATAATTCAAATTTGAACTACATGTGCATGCTCCAGTGCATATAAATTGGTTGAAAAATCAAATCCGTGTCCTTGGGTGCATGCTTAGGTCCCATGCAAGAAATGGGAATGAATTTCAAACACCAGGGCACCGTTGATTGCCGGCAAAACATTGAGATGCCTGGTTTTTAAATTCTAGTAAATCCAAAACTCGTCTAAAATTCATGAAACATGGCATGCTATCATGGAGGGGCATCAACATGCCGTGGTACAATTTTTGTCCCATATGGGGCAGGTTTGGGTATATGCTTCTCACAAACCGGAGCTTCTCACAACAAGCATGATGGTTTTTGGTAGGGAACGTCCCACCTTTTGGGACGAAATGATACGCATTGCCACTTATTGCTTTCAAGTTTTTTTCTCATGTCAACATAGAACAACACGAGTGTTGTATGAATTTTTTTTTATTTTTTGGGGTTCGTTTGGACATTTTTATGCATTAACTGAGTTTTCACTGCATTTGCATAATTCAAATTTGAACTACATGTGCATGCTCCAGTGCATATAAATTGGTTGAAAAATCAAATCCATGTCCTTGGGTGCATGCTTAGGTCCCATGCAAGAAATGGGAATGAATTTAAAACACTAGGGCACCGTTGATTGCCGGCAAAACATTGAGATGCCTAGTTTTTAAATTCTAGTAAATCCAAAACTCGTCTAAAATTCATGAAACTTGGCATGCTATCATGGAGGGGCATCAACATGCCGTGGTACAATTTTTGTCCCATATGGGGCAGGTTTGGGTATATGCTTCTCACAAACCGGAGCTTCTCACAACAAGCATGATGGTTTTCGGTAGGGAACGTCCCACCTTTTGGGACGAAATGATACGCATTGCCGCTGATTGCTTTCAAGTTTTTTTCTCATGTCAACATAGAACAACAGGAGTGTTGTGTGATTTTTTTGATTTTTTGGGGTTTGTTTGCACAGTTTTATACATTAACTGAGTTTTCAATGCATTTATGTCCATAATTCAATTTTGAATTACATGCGTATGCTTCAGTGCATATAAATTGGTTGAAAAATCAAATATGTGGCCTTGGGTGCATGCTTAGGTCCCATGCAAGAAATGGGAATGAATTTCAAACACCAGGGGACCGTTGATATCCGGCAAAACATTGAGATCCTGGTTTTTAAATTCTAGTAAATCCAAAACTCGTCTGAAATTCATAAAACTTGGCATGCTATCATGGAGCTGCATCAACATGCCGTGGTATAAATTTTGTCCCATTTGGGGCAGGTTCGGGTATATGCTTCTCACAAACCGGAGCTTCTCACAACAAGCATGATGGTTTTCATTAGGGAACGTCCCACCTTTGGGGACGAAACGGTATTACATTGCCTCTTATTGCCTTCATGTTTTTTTTCTCGTGTCAACATAGAACAACAGAAGTGTTGTGTGAATTTTTTTGATTTTTCGGGGTTTGTTTGCACAGTTTTATGCATTAACTGAGTTTTCAATGCATTTATGTGCTTAATTCAAATTTGAATTACACGTGCATGCTTCAGTGCATATAAATTGGTTGAAAAATCAAATATGTGTCCTTGGGTGCATGCTTAGGTCCGATGCAAGAAATGGGAATGAATTTCAAACACCAGGGCACCGTTGATTGCCGGCAAAACATTGAGATCCTGGTTTTTAAATTCTAGTAAATCCAAAACTCGTTAGAAATTCATCAAAATTGGCATGCAATCATGGAGCGGCATCAAAATGCCGTGGTACAAATTTTGTCCCATTTGGGGCAGGTTTGGGTATATGCTTCTCACAAGCCGGAGCTTCTCACAACAAGCATGATGCTTTTCGGTAGGGAACGTCCCACCTTTGGGGATGAAACTATATCCATTGCCTCTTATTGCTTTCAAGTTTTTTCTCGTGTCAACATAGAACAACAGGAGTGTTGTGTGAGTTTTTGTGATTTTTCGGGGTTCGTTTGGACATTTTTATGCATTAACTGAGTTTTCAATGCATTTATGTGCATAATTCAAATTTGAACTAGATGCGCATGCTCCAGTGCATATAAACTGGTTAAAATATCAAATATGTGTCCTTGGGTGCATGCTTAGATCCCATGCAAGAAATGGGAATGAATTTCAAATACCAGGGCACCGTTGATTGCCGTCAAAACATTGAGGTGCCTGGTTTTTAACTTCTAGTGAATCCGAAACTCATCGGGAATTCATGAAACTTGGCATGCTATCATGGAGCGGCATCAACATGCCGTGGTACAAATTTTGTCCCATTTGGGGCAGGTTTGGGTATATGCTTCTCACGAACCGGAGCTTCTCACAACAAGCATGATTGTTTTCTGTAGGGAACGTCCCACCTTTGGGGACGAAACTGTATCCATTGCCTCTTACTGCTTTCAAGTTTTTTTCTCGTGTCAACATAGAACAACAGGAGTGTTGTGTGAATTTTTGTGATTTTTTGGGGTTCGTTTTGACATTTTTATGCATTAACTGAGTTTTCAATGCATTTGCATAATTCAAATTTGAACTACATGCGCATGCTCCAGTGCATATAAATTGGTTGAAAAATCAAATCCGTGTCCTTGGGTGCATGCTTAGGTCCCATGCAAGAAATGGGAATGAATTTCAAACACCAGGGCACCGTTGATTGCCGGCAAAACATTGAGATGCCTGGTTTTTAAATTCTAGTAAATCCAAAACTCGTCTAAAATTCATGAAACTTGGCATGCTATCATGGAGGGGCATCAACATGCCATGGTACAATTTTTGTCCCATATGGCGCAGGTTTGGGTATATGCTTCTCACAAACCGGAGCTTCTCACAACAAGCATGATGGTTTTTGGTAGGGAACGTCCCACCTTTTGGGACGAAATGATACGCATTGCCACTTATTGCTTTCAAGTTTTTTTCTCATGTCAACATAGAACAACACGAGTGTTGTATGATTTTTTTTTTGATTTTTTGGGGTTCGTTTAGACATTTTTATGCATTAACTGAGTTTTCACTGCATTTGCATAATTCAAATTTGAACTACATGTGCATGCTCCAGTGCATATAAATTGGTTGAAAAATCAAATCCATGTCCTTGGGTGCATGCTTAGGTCCCATGCAAGAAATGGGAATGAATTTCAAACACTAGGGCACCGTTGATTGCCGGCAAAACATTGAGATGCCTTGTTTTTAAATTCTAGTAAATCCAAAACTCGTCTAAAATTCATGAAACTTGGCATGCTATCATGGTGGGGCATCAACATGCCGTGGTACAATTTTTGTCCCATATGGGGCAGGTTTGGGTATATGCTTCTCACAAACCGGAGCTTCTCACAACAAGCATGATGGTTTTTGGTAGGGAACGTCCCACCTTTTGGTACGAAATGATACGCATTGCCACTTATTGCTTTCAAGTTTTTTTCTCATGTCAACATAGAACAACACGAGTGTTGTGTGAATTTTTTTGATTTTTTGGAGTTCGTTTGGACATTTTTATGCATTAACTGAGTTTTCGATGCATTTGCATAATTCAAATTTGAACTACATGTGCATGCTTTAGTGCATATAAATTGGTTGAAAAATCAAATCCGTGTCCTTGGGTGCATGCTTAGGTCCCATGCAAGAAATGGGAATGAATTTCAAACACTAGGGCACCGTTGATTGCCGGCAAAACATTGACATGCCTAGTTTTTAAATTCTAGTAAATCCAAAACTCGTCTGAAATTCATGAAACTTGGCATGCTATCATGCAGCGGCATCAACATGCCGTGGTACAAATTTTGTCCCATTTGGGGCAGGTTTGGGTATATGCTTCTCACAAACCGGAGCTTCTCACAAGAAGCATGATGGTTTTTGGTAGGGAACGTCCCACCTTTTGGGACGAAATGATACGCATTGCCACTTATTGCTTTCAAGTTTTTTTCTCATGTCAACATAGAACAACACGAGTGTTGTGTGAATTTTTTTGATTTTTTGTGGTTTGTTTGCACAGTTTTATACATTAACTGAGTTTTCAATGCATTTATGTCCATAATTCAATTTTGAATTACATGCGTATGCTTCAGTGCATATAAATTGGTTGAAAAATCAAATATGTGGCCTTGGGTGCATGCTTAGGTCCCATGCAAGAAATGGGAATGAATTTCAAACACCAGGGGACCGTTGATTGCCGGCAAAACATTGAGCTCCTGGTTTTTAAATTCTAGTAAATCCAAAACTCGTCTGAAATTCATGAAAATTGGCATGCAATCATGGAACGGCATCAACATACCGTGGTACAAATTTTGTCCCATTTGGGGCAGGTTTGGGTATATGCTTCTGACAAACCGGATCTTCTCACAACAAGCATGATCATTTTCGGTAGGGAACGTCCCACCTTTGGGGACGAAACTATATCCATTTCCTCTTATTGCTTTCAAGTTTTTTTCTCGTGTCAACATAGAACAATAGGAGTGTTGTGTGAATTTCTGTGATTTTTCGGGTTCGTTTGGACATTTTTATGCATTAACCGAGTTTTCAATACATTTATGTGCATAATTCAAATTTGAACTACATGCGCATGCTCTAGTGCATGTAAATTGGTTGAAAAATCAAATATGTGTCCTTGGGTGCATGCTTAGGTCCCATGCAAGAAATGGGAATGAATTTCAAACACTAGGGCACCGTTGATTGCCGGCAAAACATTGAGATGCCTGGTTTTTAAATTCTAGTAAATCCAAAACTCGTCTGAAATTCATGAAACTTGGCATGCTATCATGGAGCGGCATCAACATGCCGTGGTACAAATTTTGTCCCATTTGGGGCGGGTTTGGGTATATGCTTCTCACAAACCGTAGCTTCTCACAACAAGCATGATGGTTTTCGGTAGGGAACGTCCCACCTTTGGGGACGAAACGATATCCATTTCCGCTTATTGCTTTCAAGTTTTTTTCTCGTGTCAACATAGAACAACAGGAATGTTGTGTGAATTTTTTTGATTTTTCGGGATTTGTTTGCACAGTTTTATGCATTAACTGAGTTTTCAATGCATTTATGTGCATAATTCAAATATGAATTACATGCGCATGCTCCAGTGCATATAAATTGGTTGAAAAATCAAATATGTGTCCTTGGGTGCATGCTTAGGTCCGATGCAAGAAATGGGAATGAATTTCAAACACCAGGGCATCGTTGATTGCCGACAAAACATTGAGATCGTGGTTTTTAAATTCTAGTAAATCCAAAACTCGTCTGAAATTCATGAAACTTGGCATGCTATCATGGAGCGGCATGAACATGTCGTGGTACAAATTTTGTCCCATTTGGGGCAGGTTTGGGTATATGCTTCTCCGAAACCGGAGCTTCTCACAACAAGCATGATGGTTTTCGGTAGGGAACGTCCCACCTTTGGGGACGAAACTATATCCACTGCCTCCTATTGCTTTCAAGTTTTTTTCTCGTGTCAACATAGAACAACATGAGTGTTGTGTGAAGTTTTGTGATTTTTCGGGGTTCCTTTGGTTATTTTGATGCATTAACTGAGTTTTCAATGCATTTATGTCATAATTCAAATTTCAACTACATGTGCATGCTCCAGTGCATGTAAATTGGTTGAAAAATCAAATCTGTGACATTGGGTGCATGCTTAGGTCCGATGCAAGAAATGGGAATGAATTTCAAACACCAGGGCACCGTTGATTGCCGGCAAAACAATGAGATCGTGGTTTTTAAATTCTAGTAAATGCACAACTCGTCTGAAATTCATGAAACTTGGCATGCTATCATGGAGCGGCATCAACATGCCGTGGTACAATTTTTTTCCCATTTGGGGCAGGTTTTGGTATATGCTTCTCACGACAAGCATGATGGTTTTTGGTAGGGAACGTCCCACCTTTGGGGACGAAACTATATCCATTGCCTCTTATTGCTTTCAAGTTTTTTACTCGTGTCAACATAGAACAACAGGAGTGTTGTGTGAATTTTTGTGATTTTTCGGGGTTCGTTTGGCCATTTTTATGCATTAACTGAGTCTTCAATGCATTTATGTGCATAATTCAAATTTGAACTACATGCGCATGCTCCAGTGCATGTAAATTGGTTGAAAAATCAAATCTGTTTCCTTGGGTGCATGCTTAGGTCCCATGCAAGAAATGGGAATGAATTTCAAACACCAGGGCACCGTTGATTGCCGGCAAAACATTGAGATGCCTGGTTTTTAAATTCTAGTAAATCCAAAACTCGTCTGAAATTCATGAAAGTTGGCATGCTATCATGGAGCGGCATCAACATGCCGTGGTACAAATTTTGTCCCATTTGGGGCAGGTTTGGGTATATGCTTCTCACAAACCGGAGCTTCTCACAACATGCATGATGCTTTTCGGTAGGGAACGTCCCACCTTTGGACGAAACTATATCCATTGCCTCTTATTGCTTTCAAGTTTTTTTCTCGTGTCAACATAGAACAATAGGAGTGTTGTGTGAATTTTTGTGATTTTTCGGGGTTCGTTTGGACATTTTTATGCATTAACCGAGTTTTCAATGCATTTATGTGCATAATTCAAATTTGAACTACATGTGCATGCTCCAGTGCATGTAAATTGGTTGAAAAATCAAATTTGTGTCCTTGGGTGCATGCTTAGGTCCCATGCAAGAAATGGGAATGAATTTCAAACACTAGGGCACCGTTGATTGCCGGCAAAACATTGAGATGCCTGGTTTTTAAATTCTAGTAAATCCAAAACTCGTCTGAAATTCATGAAACTTGGCATGCTATCATGGAGCGGCATCAACATGCCGTGGTACAAATTTTGTCCCATTTGGGGCAGGTTTGGGTATATGCTTCTCACAAACCGTAGCTTCTCACAACAAGCATGATGGTTTTCGGTAGGGAACGTCCCACCTTTGGGGACGAAACGATATCCATTGCCGCTTATTGCTTTCAAGTTTTTTTCTCGTGTCAACATAGAACAACAGGACTGTTGTGTGCATTTTTTTGATTTTTCGGGGTTTGTTTGCACAGTTTTATGCATTAACTGAGTTTTCAATGTATTTCTGTGCATAATTCAAATATGACTTACATGCGCATGCTCCAGTGCATATAAATTGGTTGAAAAATCAAATATGTGTCCTTGGGTGCATGCTTAGGTCCGATGCAAGAAATGGGAATGAATTTCAAACACCAGGGCACCGTTGATTGCCGACAAAACATTGAGATCGTGGTTTTTAAATTCTAGTAAATCCAAAACTTGTCTGAAATTCATGAAACTTGGCATGCTATCATGGAGCGGCATCAACATGTCGTGGTACAAATTTTTTCCCATTTGGGGCAGGTTTGGGTATATGCTTCTCAGAAACCGGAGCTTCTCACAACAAGCATGATGGTTTTCGGTAGGGAACGTCCCACCTTTGGGGACGAAACTATATCCATTGCCTCTTATTGCTTTCAAGTTTTTTTCTCGTGTCAACATAGAACAACAGGAGTGTTGTGTGAATTTTTGTGATTTTTTAGGGTTCATTTGGTTATTTTGATGCATTTACTGAGTTTTCAATGCATTTATGTCATAATTCAAATTTCAACTACATGCGCATGCTCCAGTGCATGTAAATTGGTTGAAAAATCAAATCTGTGTCCTTGGGTGCATGCTTAGGTCCCATGCATGAAATGGGAATGAATTTCAAACACCAGGGCACCGTTGATTGCCGGCAAAACATTGAGATCGTGGTTTTTAAATTCTAGTAAATGCAAAATTCGTCTGAAATTCATGAAACTTGGCATGCTATCATGGAGCGGCATCAACATGCCGTGGTACAAATTTTGTCCCATTTGGGGCAGGTTTGGGTATATGCTTCTCACAAACCGAAGCTTCTCACGACAAGCATGATGGTTTTCGGTAGGGAACGTCCCACCTTTGGGGACGAAACTATATCCATTGCCTCTTATTGCTTTCAAGTTTTTTACTCGTGTCAACATAGAACAACAGGAGTGTTATGTGAATTTTTGTGATTTTTCGGGGTTCGTTTTGGCATTTTTATGCATTAACTGAGTCTTCAATGCATTTATGTGCATAATTCAAATTTGAACTACATGCGCATGCTCCAGTGCATGTAAATTGGTTGAAAAATCAAATATGTGTCCTTGGGTGCATGCTTAGGTCCCATGCAAGAAATGGGAATGAATTTCAAACACCAGGGCACCGTTGATTGCCGGCAAAACATTGAGATGCGTGGCTTTTAAATTCTAGTAAATACAAAACTCGTCTGAAATTCATGAAACTTGGCATTCTATCGTGGAGCGGCATCAACATGTCGTGGTATAAACTTTGTCCCATTTGGGGCAGGTTTGGGTATATGCTTCTCACAAACCGGAGCTTCTCACAACAAGCATGATGGTTTTCGGTAGGGAACGTCCCACCTTTGGGAACGAAACGATATCCGTTGCCGCTTATTGCTTTCAAGTTTTTTTCTCGTGTCAACATAGAACAACAGTAGTGTTGTGTGAATTTTTTTGATTTTTCGGGGTTTGTTTGCATAGTTTTATGCATTAACTGAGTTTTCAATGCATTTATGTGCTTAATTCATATATGAATTACATGCGCATGCTCCAGTGCATATAAATTGGTTGAAAAATCAAATATGTGTCCTTGGGTGCATGCTTAGGTCCGATGCAAGAAATGGGAATGAATTTCAAACACCAGGGCACCGCTGATTGCCGGCAAAACATTGAGATCCTGGTTTTTAAATTCCAGTAAATCCAAAACTCGTCGGAAATTCATGAAAATTGGCTTGCAATAATGGAACAGCATCAAAATTCCGTGGTACAAATTTTGTCCCATTTGGGGCAGGTTTGGGTATATGCTTCTCACAAACCGGAGCTTCTCACAACAAGCATGATGCTTTTCGGTAGGGAACGTCCCACCTTTGGGGACGAAACTATATCCATTGCCTCTTATTGCTTTCAAGATTTTTCTCGTGTCAACATAGAACAACGCGAGTGTTGTGTGAATTTTTGTGATTTTTCGGGGTTCCTTTGGGCATTTTTATGCATTAACTGAGTCTTCAATGCATTTATGTGCATAATTCAAATTTGAACTACATGCGCATGCTCCAGTGCATGTAAATTGGTTGAAAAATCAAATATGTGTCCTTGGGTGCATGCTTAGGTCCCATGCAAGAAATGGGAATGAATTTCAAACACCAGGGCACCGTTGATTGCCGGCAAAACATTGAGATGCGTGGCTTTTAAATTCTAGTAAATACAAAACTCGTCTGAAATTCATGAAACTTGGCATGCTATCGTGGAGCGGCATCAACATGTCGTGGTATAAACTTTGTTCCATTTCGGGCAGGTTTGGGTATATGCTTCTCATAAATAGGAGCTTCTCACAACAAGCATGATGGTTTTCGGTAGGGAATGTCCCACCTTTGGGAACGAAACAATATACATTGCCTCTTATTGCTTTCAAGTTTTTTTCTCGTGTCAACATAGAACAACAGTAGTGTTGTGTGAATTTTTTTGATTTTTCGGGGTTTGTTTGCATAGTTTTATGCATTAACTGAGTTTTCAATGCATTTATGTGCTTAATTCAAATATGAATTACATGCGCATGCTCCAGTGCATATAAATTGGTTGAAAAATCAAATATGTGTCCTTGGGTGCATGCTTAGGTCCGATGCAAGAAATGGGAATGAATTTCAAACACCAGGGCACCGCTGATTGCCGGCAAAACATTGAGATCCTGGTTTTTAAATTCCAGTAAATCCAAAACTCGTCGGAAATTCATGAAAATTGGCATGCAATCATGGAGCGGCATCAAAATTCCGTGGTACAAATTTTGTCCCATTTGGGGCAGGTTTGGGTATATGCTTCTCACAAACCGGAGCTTCTCACAACAAGCATGATGCTTTTTGGTAGGGAACGTCCCACCTTTGGGGACGAAACTATATCCATTGCCTCTTATTGCTTTCATGTTTTTTCTCGTGTCAACATAGAACAACGCGAGTGTTGTGTGAATTTTTGTGATTTTTCGGGGTTCGTTTGGGCATTTTTATGCATTAACTGAGTTTTCAATGCATTTATGTGCATAATTCAAATTTGAACTACATGCGCATGCTCCAGTGCATGTAAATTGGTTGACTAATCAAGTCTGTGTCGTTGGGTGCATGCTTAGGTCCCATGGAAGAAATGGGAATGAATTTCAAACACCAGGGCATCGTAATTGCCAGCAAAACATTAAGATGCGTGGTTTTTAAATTGTAGTAAATACAAAACTCGTCTGAAATTCATGAAACTTGGCATGCTATCGTGGAGCGGCATCAACATGCCGTGGTATAAACTTTGTCCCATTTGGGGAAGGTTTGGGTATATGCTTCTCACAAACCGGAGCATCTCACAACAAGCATGATGATTTTCGGTAGGGAACGTCCCACCTTTGGGGACGAAACGATATCCATTGCCACTTATTGCCTTCAAGTTTTTTTCTGGTGTCAACATAGAACAACAGGAGTGTTGTGTTATTTTTTTTGATTTTTCGGGGTTTGTTTGCACAGTTTTATGCATTAACTGAGTTTTCAATGCATTTACGTGCATAATTCAAATTTGAATTACATGTGCATGCTTCAGTGCATATAAATTGGTTTAAAAATCAAATATGTGTCCTTGGGTGCATGCTTAGCTCTCATGCAAGAAATGGGAATGAATTTCAAACACCAGGGCACCGTTGATTGCCGGGAAAACATTGAGATCCTGGTTTTTAAATTCTAGTAAATCCAAAACTCGTCTGAAATTTATGAAAATTTGCATGCAATCATGGAGCGGCATCAATATGCCGTGGTAGAAATTTTGTCCCATTTGTGGCAGGTTTGGGTGTATGCTTCTCACAAACCAGAGCTTCTCACAACAAGCATGATGCTTTTCGGTAGGGAACGTCCCACCATTGGGGACGAAACTATATCCATTGCCTCTTATTGCTTTCAAGTTTTTTTCTCGTGTCAACATAGAACAACAGGAGTGTTGTGTGAATTTTTGTGATTTTTCAGGGTTCGTTTAGACATTTTCATGCATTAAATGAGTTTTCAATGCATTTGCATAATTCAAATTTGAACTACATGCGCATGCTCGAGTGCATATAAATTGGTCGAAAAATCAAATCTGTGTCCTTGGGTGCATGCGTAGGTCCCATGCAAGAAATGGGAATGAATTTCAAACACCAGGGCACCGTTGATTGCCGGCAAAACATTGAGATGCCTGGTTTTTAAATTCTAGTAAATCCGAAACTCCTCTGAAATTCATGAAACTTGGCATGCTATCATGGAGCGGCATCAACATGCCGTGGTACAAATTTTGTCCCATTTCGTGCAGGTTTGGGTATATGCTTCTCACAACAAGTATGATGCTTTTCGGTCGAGAACATCCCACCTTTGCGGACGAAACTATATCCATTGCCTCTTATTGCTTTCAAGTTTTTCTCTAGTGTCAACATAGAACAATAGGAGCGTTGTGCGAATTTTTTTGATTTTTCGGGGTTTGTTTGGACATTTTTATGCATTAACTGAGTTTTCAATGCATTTATCTGCATAATTCAAATTTGAACTACATGCGGATGCTCCAGTGCATAATAATTGGTTGAAAAATCAAATATGTGTCCTTGGGTGCATGCTTAGGTCCCATGCAAGAAATGGGAATGAATTGCAAACACCAGGGCACCGTTGATTGCCGGCAAAACATTGAGATGCCTGGTTTTTAAATTCTAGTAAATCCAAAACTCGTCTGAAATTCATGAAACTTGGCATGCTATCACGGAGCGGCATCAACATGCCGTGGTACAAATTTTGTCCCATTTGGGGCAGGTTTGGGTAGATGCTTCTCACAAACCGGAGCTTCTCACAACAAGCATGATGGTTTTCGGTAGGGAACGTCCCACCTTTTGGGACGAAATGATATGCATTGCCGCTTATTGCTTTGAAGTTTTTTTCTCATGTCAACATAGAACAACAGCAGTGTTGTGTGAATTTTTTTGATTTTTTGGGGTTTGTTTCCACAGTTTTATGCATTAACTGAGTTTTCAATGCATTTATGTGCATAATTCAAATTTGAACTACATGCGCATGCTTCTCACAAACTGGAGCATCTCACAACAAGCATGATGGTTTTTGGTTGGGAACGTCCCACCTTTGGGGACGAAACGATATCCATTGCCGGTTATTGCTTTCAAGTTTTTTTTCTCGTGTCAACATAGAACAACAGGAGTGTTGTGTGAATTTTTGTGATTTTTCGGGGTTCGTTTGGACATTTTTATGCATTAACTGTGTTTTCAATGCATTTATGTGCATAATTCAAATTTGAACTACATGCGCATGCTCCAGTGCATATAAATTGGTCGAAAAATCAAATCTGTGTCCTTCGGTGCATCCTTAGGTCCCATGCAAGAAATGGGAATGAATTTCAAACACGAGGGCACCGTTGATTGCCGGCAAAACAATGAGATCCTAGTTTTTAAATTCTAGTAAATACAAAACTCGTCTGAAATTGATGAAACTTGGCATGCTATCGTGGAGCGGCATCAACATGCCGTGGTATAAAATTTGTCCCATTTGGGGCAGGTTTGGGTATGTGCTTCTCACAAACCGGAGCTTCTCACAACAAGCACGATGGTTTTCGGTAGGGAACGTCCCACCTTTGGGGACGAAACGATATCCATTGCCACTTATTGCCTTCAAGTTTTTTTCTCGTGTCAACATAGAACAACAGGAGTGTTGTGTCAATTTTTTTGATATTTCGGGGTTATTTTGCACAGTTTTATGCATTAACTGAGTTTTCAATGCATTTATGTGCATAACTCAAATTTGAATTACATGCGCATGCTTCAGTGCATGTAAATTGGCTGAAAAATCAAATATGTGTCCTTGGGTGCATGCTTAGGTCCCATGCAAGAAATGGGAATGAATTTCAAACACCAGGGCACCGTTGATTGCCGGGAAAACATTGAGATGCCTGGTTTTTAAATTCTAGTAAATCCAAAACTCATCTGAAATTCATGAAACTTGGCATGCTATCATGGAGCGGCATCAACATGCCGTGGTACAAATTTTGCCCCATTTGGGGCAGGTTTGGGTATATGCTTCTCACAAACCGGAGCTTCTGAAAACAAGCATGATGGTTTTCGGTAGGGAACGTCCCACCTTTGGGGACGAAACTATATCCATTGCCTCTTATTGCTTTCAAGTTTTTTACTCGTGTCAACATAGAAGAACATGAGTGTTGTGTGAAATTTTGTGATTTTTCGGGATTCGTTTGGGCATTTTTATGCATTAACTGAGTTTTTCAATGCATTTTTGTGCATAATTCAAATTTTAACTACATGCGCATGCTCCATTGCATGTAAATTGGTTGAAAAATCAAATCTGTGTCCTTGGGTGCATGCTTAGGTCCCATGCAAGAAATGGGAATGAATTTCAAACACCAGGGCACCGTTGATTGCCGGCAAAACATTGAGATGCGTGGTCTTTAAATTCTGGTAAATACAAAACTCGTCTGAAATTCATGAAACTTGGCATGCTATCGTGGAGCGGCATCAACATGCCGTGGTATAAAATTTGTCCCATTTGGGGCAGGTTTGGGTATATGCTTCTCACAAACCGGAGCTTCTCACAACAAGCATGATGGTTTTCGGTAGGGAACGTCCCACCTTTGGGGACGAAATGATATCCATTGCCACTTATTGCCTTCAAGTTTTTTTCTCGTGTCAACGTAGAACAACAGGAGTGTTGTGTGAATTTTTTTGATTTTTCGGGGTTTGTTTGCACAGTTATATGCATTAACTGAGTTTTCAATGCATTTATGTGCATAATTCAAATTTGAATTACATGCGCATGCTCCAGTGCATATAAATTGGTCGAAAAATCAAATCTGTGTCCTTCGGTGCATCCTTAGGTCCCATGCAAGAAATGGGAATGAATTTCAAACACGAGGGCACCGTTGATTGCCGGCAAAACAATGAGATCCTAGTTTTTAAATTCTAGTAAATACAAAACTCGTCTGAAATTGATGAAACTTGGCATGCTATCGTGGAGCGGCATCAACATGCCGTGGTATAAAATTTGTCCCATTTGGGGCAGGTTTGGGTATGTGCTTCTCACAAACCGGAGCTTCTCACAACAAGCACGATGGTTTTCGGTAGGGAACGTCCCACCTTTGGGGACGAAACGATATCCATTGTCACTTATTGCCTTCAAGTTTTTTTCTCGTGTCAACATAGAACAACAGGAGTGTTGTGTCAATTTTTTTGATTTTTCGGGGTTATTTTGCACAGTTTTATGCATTAACTGAGTTTTCAATGCATTTATGTGCATAACTCAAATTTGAATTACATGCGCATGCTTCAGTGCATGTAAATTGGCTGAAAAATCAAATATGTGTCCTTGGGTGCATCCTTAGGTCCCATGCAAGAAATGGGAATGAATTTCAAACACCAGGGCACCGTTGATTGCCGGGAAAAAATTGAGATTCCTGGTTTTTAAATTCTAGTAAATCCAAAACTCATCTGAAATTCATGAAACTTGGCATGCTATCATGGAGCGGCATCAACATGCCGTGGTACAAATTTTGCCCCATTTGGGGCAGGTTTGGGTATATGCTTCTCACAAACCGGAGCTTCTGAAAACAAGCATGATGGTTTTCGGTAGGGAACGTCCCACCTTTGGGGACGAAACTATATCCATTGCCTCTTATTGCTTTCAAGTTTTTTACTCGTGTCAACATAGAAGAACATGAGTGTTGTGTGAAATTTTGTGATTTTTCGGGATTCGTTTGGGCATTTTTATGCATTAACTGAGTTTTTCAATGCATTTTTGTGCATAATTCAAATTTTAACTACATGCGCATGCTCCATTGCATGTAAATTGGTTGAAAAATCAAATCTGTGTCCTTGGGTGCATGCTTAGGTCCCATGCAAGAAATGGGAATGAATTTCAAACACTAGGGCACCGTTGATTGCCGGCAAAACATTGAGATGCGTGGTTTTTAAATTCTGGTAAATACAAAACTCGTCTGAAATTCATGAAACTTGGCATGCTATCGTGGAGCGGCATCAACATGCCGTGGTATAAAATTTGTCCCATTTGGGGCAGGTTTGGGTATATGCTTCTCACAAACCAGAGCTTCTCACAACAAGCATGATGGTTTTCGGTAGGGAACGTCCCACCTTTGGGGACGAAACGATATCCATTGCCACTTATTGCCTTCAAGTTTTTTTCTCGTGTCAACATAGAACAACAGGAGTGTTGTGTGAATTTTTTTGATTTTTCGGGGTTTGTTTGCACAGTTATATGCATTAACTGAGTTTTCAATGCATTTATGTGCATAATTCAAATTTGAATTACATGTGCATGCTTCAGTGCATATAAATTGGTTGAAAAATAAAATATGTGTCCTTGGGTGCATGCTTAGGTCCCATGCAAGAAATGGGAATGAATTTCAAACACCAGGGCACCGTTGATTGCCAGCAAAACATTGAGATCCTGTTTTTTAAATTCTAGTAAATCCAAAACTCGTCTGAAATTTATGAAAATTGGAATGCAATTATGGAGCGGCTTCAACATGCCGTGCTAGAAATTTTGTCCCATTTGGGGCAGGTTTGGGTGTATGCTTATCACAAACCGGAGCTTCTCACAACAAGCATGATGCTTTTCGGTAGGGAACGTCCCACCTTTGGGGACGAAACTATATCCATTGCCTCTTATTGCTTTCAAGTTTTTTTCTCGTGTCAACATAAAACAACAGGAGTGTTGTGTGAATTTTTGTGATTTTTTGGGGTTCGTTTGGACATTTTTATGCATTAACTGAGTTTTCAATGCATTTGCATAATTCAAATTTGAACTACATGTGCATGGTTGAGTGCATATAAATTGGTTGAAAAATCAAATATGTTTCCTTGAGTGCATGCTTAGGTCCCATGCAAGAAATGGGAATGAATTTCAAACACCAGGGCACCGTTGATTGCCGGCAAAACATTGAGATGCGTGGTTTTTAAATTATAGTAAATACAAAACTCGTCTGAAATTCATGAAACTTGGCATGCTATCGTGGAGCGGCATCAACATGTCGTGGTATTAAATTTGTCCCATTTGGGGCAGGTTTGGGTATATGCTTCTCACAAACCAGAGCTTCTCACCACAAGCATGATGGTTTTCGGTAGGGAACGTCCCACCTTTGGGGATGAAACGATATCCATTGCCACTTATTGCCTTCAAGTTTTTTTCTCGTGTCAACATAGAACAACAGGAGTGTTGTGTCAATTTTTTTGATTTTTCGGGGTTTGTTCGCACAGTTTTAAGCATTAACTGAGTTTTCAATGCATTTATGTGCATAATTCAAATTTGAATTACATGTGCATGCTTCAGTGCATATAAATTGGTTGAAAAATCAAATATGTATCCTTGGGTTCATGCTTAGGTCCCATGCAAGAAATGGGAATGAATTTGAAACACCAGGGCACCGTTGATTGCCGGCAAAACATTGAGATGCCTGTTTTTTAAATTCTAGTAAATCCAAAACTCGTCTGAAATTCATGAAACTTGGCATGCTATCATGGAGCGGCATCAACATGCCGTGGTACAAATTTTGTCCCATTTGGGGCAGGTTTGGGTATATGCTTCTCACAACAAGCATGATGCTTTTCGGTAGGGAATGTCCCACCTTTGGGGACGAAACTATATCCATTGCCTCTTGTTGCTTTCAAGTTTTTTTCTCATGTCAACATAGAACAACAAGAGTGTTGTGTGAATTTTTGTGATTTTTCGGGGTTCGTTTGGACATTTTTATGCATTAACTGAGTTTTCAATCCATTTATGTGCATAATTCAAATTTGAATTACATGCGCATGCTTCAGTGCATATAAATTGGTTGCAAAATCAAATCTGTGTCCTTGGGTGCATGCTTAGGTCCCATGCAAGAAATAGGAATGAATTTCAAACACCAGGGCACCGTTGATTGCCAGCAAAACATTGAGATGCCTGGTTTTTAAATTCTAGTAAATCCAAAACTTGTCTGAAATTCATGAAACTTGGCATACTATCATGGAGCGGCATCAACATGCCGTGGTACAAATTTTGTCCTATTTGGGGCAGGTTTGGGTATATGCTTCTCACAAACCGGAGCTTCTCACAACAAGCATGATGGTTTTCGGTAGGGAACGTCCCACCTTTTGGGACGAAACGATATGCATTGCGGCTTATTGCTTTCAAGTTTTTTTCTCATGTCAACATAGAACAACAGCAGTGTTGTGTGAATTTTTTTTATTTTTCGGGGTTTGTTTGCACATTTTGTGCATTAACTGAGTTTTCAATGCATTTATGTGCATAATTCAAATTTGAATTACATGCGCATGCTTCAGTGCATATAAATTGGTTAAAAAATCAAATATGTGTCCTTCGGTGCATGCTTAGGTCCCATGCAAGAAATGGGAATTAATTTCAAACACCAGGGCAACGTTGATTGCCGGCATAACATTGAGATCCTGGTTTTTAAATTCTAGTAAATCCAAAACTCGTCCGAAATTCATGAAAATTGGCATGCAATCATGGAGCGGCATCAACATGCCGTGGTACCAATTTTGTCCCATTTAGGGTAGGTTTGGGTATATACTTTTCACAAACCGGAGCTTCTCACAACAAGCATGATGCTTTTCGGTAATGAACGTCCCACCTTTGGGGACGAAACTATATCCATTGCCTCTTATTGCTTTCAAGTTTTTTTCTCGTGTCAACATAGAACAACAGGAGTGTTGTGTGAATTTTTGTGATTTTTCGGGGTTTGTTTGCACAGTTTTATGCATTAACTGAGTTTTCAATGCATTTATGTGCATAATTCAAATTTGAAATACATGCGCATGCTCCAGTGCATGTAAATTGGTTGAAAAATCAAATATGTGTCCTTGGGTGCATGCTTAGGTCCCATGCAAGAAATGGGAATGAATTTCGAACACCAGGGCACCGTTGATTGCCGGCAAAACATTGAGATCCTGGTTTTTAAATTCTAGTGAATCCAAAACTCGCCTGAAATTCATGAAACATGGCATGCTATCATGGAGCGGCATCAACATGTCGTGGTACAAATTTTGTCCCATTTGGGGCACGTGTGGGTATATGCTTCTCACAAACCGGAGCTTCTCACAACAAGCATGATGGTTTTCGGTAGGGAACGTCCCACGTTTGGGGAGGAAACTATATCCATTGCCTCTTATTGCTTTCAAGTTTTTTTCTCGTGTCAACATAGAACAACAGGAGTGGTGTGTGAATTTTTGTGATTTTTCGGGGATTGTTTGGACATTTTTATGCATTAACTTAGTTTTCAATGCATTTATGTGCATAATTCAAATTTGAACTACATGGGCATGCTCCAGTACATATAAATTGGTTGAAAAATCAAATCTGTGTCCTTGGGTGCATGCTTAGGTCCCATGCAAGAAATGGGAATGAATTTCAAACACCAGGGCACCGTTGATTGCCAGCAAAACATTGAGATGCCTGGTTTTTAAATTCTAGTAAATCCAAAACTCGTCTGAAATTCATGAAACTTGGCATGCTATCATGGAGCGGCATCAACATGTCGTGGTACAAATTTTGTCCCATTTGGGGCAGGTTTGGGTATATGCTTCTCACAAACCGGAGCTTCTCACAACAAGCATGATTGTTTTCGGTAGGGAACGTCCGACCTTTTGGGATGAAACGATACGCATTGCCGCTTAGTGCTTTCAAGTTTTTTTTATCATGTCAACATAGAACAACAGGAGTGTTGTGTGAATTTTTTTGATTTTTCGGGGTTTGTTTGCACAGTTTTATGCATTAACTGAGTTTTCAATGCATTTATGTTCATAATTCAAATTTGAATTACATGCGCATGCTTCAGTGCATATAAATTGGTTGAAAAATCAAATATGTGTCCTTGGGTGCATGCTTAGGTCCCATGCAAGAAATGGGAATGAATTTCAAACACCAGGGCACCGTTGATTGCCAGCAAAACATTGAGATCCTTGTTTTTAAATTCTAGTAAATGGAAAACTCGTCTGAAATTTATGAAAATTGGCATGCAATCATGGAGCGGCATCAACATGCCGTGGTAGAAATTTTGTCCCATTTGGGGCAGGTTTGGGTGTATGCTTCTCACAAACCCGAGCTTCTCACAGCAAGCATGATGCTTTTCGGTAGGGAACGTCCCACCTTTGGGGACGAAACTATATCCATTGCCTCTTATTGCTTTCAAGTTTTTTTCTCATGTCAACATAGAACGACAGCAGTGTTGTGTGAATTTTTGTGATTTTTCGGGGTTCGTTTGGCCATTTTTATGCATTAACTGAGTTTTCAATGCATTTATGTGCATAATTAAAATTTGAACTACATGCAAATGCTCAAGTGCATGTAAATTGGTTGAAAAATCAAATATGTGTCCTTCGGTGCATGCTTAGGTCCCATGCAAGAAATGGGAATGAATTTCAAACACCAGGGCAGCGTTGATTGCCAGCAAAACATTGAGATGCCTGGTTTTTAAATTCTAGTAAATCCAAAACTCATCTGAAATTCATGAAACTTGGCATGCTATCATGGAGCGGCATCAACATGCTGTGGTACAAATTTTGTCCCATTTGGGGCAGGTGTGGGTATATGCTACTCACAAACCGGAGCTTCTCACAACAAGCATGATGGTTTTCGGTAGGGAACGTCCCACGTTTGGGGACTAAACGATATCCATTGCCGCTTATTGCTTTCAAGTTTTTTCTCGTGTCAACATAGAACAACAGGAGTGTTGTGTGAATTTTTGTGATTTTTCGGGGTTTGTTTGCATAGTTTTATGCATTAACTGAGTTTTCAATGCATTTATGTGCATAATTCAAATTTGAATTACCTGCGCATGCTCCAGTGCATTTAAATTGGTTCAAAAATCAAATATTAGTCCTTGGGTGCATGCTTAGGTCCCATGCAAGAAATGGGAATGAATTTCAAACTCCAGGGCACCGTTGATTGCCGGCAAAACATTGAGATCCTGGTTTTTAAATTCTAGTAAATCCAAAACTCGTCGGAAATTCATGAAACTTGGCATGCTACCATGGAGCGGCATCAACATGCCGTGGAACAAATTTTGTCCCATTTGGGGCAGGTTTGGGTATATGCTTCTCACAAACCGGAGCTTCTCACAACAAGCATGATGGTTTTCGGTAGGGAACGTCCCACGTTTGGGGAGGAAACTATATCCATTGCCTCTTATTGCTTTCAAGTTTTTTTCTCGTGTCAACATAGAACAACAGTAGTGTTGTGTGAATTTTTGTTATTTTTCGCGGTTCGTTTGGACATTTTTATGCATTAACTTAGTTTTCAATGCATTTATGTGCATAATTAAAATTTGAACTGCATGGGCATGCTCCAGTGCATATAAATTGGTTGAAAAATCAAATCTGTGTCCTTGGGTGCATTCTTAGGTCCCATGCAAGAAATGGGAATGAATTTCAAACACCAGGGCACCGTTGATTGCCGGCAAAACATTGAGATGCCTGGGTTTTAAATTCTAGTAAATCCAAAACTCGTCTGAAATTCATGAAACTTGGCATGCTATCATGGAGCGGCATCAACATGCCGTCGTACAAATTTTGTCCCATTTGGGGCAGGTTTGGGTATATGCTTCTCACAACAAGCATGATGCTTTTCGATAGGGAACATGCCACCTTTGGGGACGAAACTATATCCATTGCCTCTTATTGCTTTCAAGCTTTTTTCTTGTGTCAACATAGAACAACAGGAGTGCTGTGTGAATTTTTGTGATTTTTCGGGGTTCGTTTGGACATTTCTATGCATTAACTGAGTTTTCAATGCATTTATATGCATAATTCAAATTTGAACTACATGCGGATGCTCCAGTGCATATAAATTGGTTGAAAAATCAAATCTGTGTCCTTGGGTGCATGCTTAGGTCCCATGCAAGAAATGGGAATGAATTTCAAACACCAGGGCACCGTTGATTGGCGGCAAAACATTGAGATGCCTGGTTTTTTAATTCTAGTAAATCCAAAACTCGTCTGAAATTCATGAAACTTGGCATGCTATCATGGAGCGGCATCAACATGCCGTGGTACAAATTTTGTCCCATTTGGGGCAGGTTTGGGTATATGCTTCTCACAAACCGGAGCTTCTCACAACAAGCATGATGGTTTTCGGTAGGGAACGTCCCACGTTTGGGGAGGAAACTATATCCATTGCCTCTTATTGCTTTCAAGTTTTTTTCTCGTGTCAACATAGGACAACAGTAGTGTTGTGTGAATTTTTGTTATTTTTCGCGGTTCGTTTGGACATTTTTATGCATTAACTTAGTTTTCAATGCATTTATGTGCATAATTCAAATTTGAACTGCATGGGCATGCTCCAGTGCATATAAATTGGTTGAAAAATCAAATCTGTGTCCTTGGGTGCATTCTTAGGTCCCATGCAAGAAATGGGAATGAATTTCAAACACCAGGGCACCGTTGATTGCCGGCAAAACATTGAGATGCCTGGGTTTTAAATTCTAGTAAATCCAAAACTCGTCTGAAATTCATGAAACTTGGCATGCTATCATGGAGCGGCATCAACATGCCGTGGTACAAATTTTGTCCCATTTGGGGCAGGTTTGGGTATATGCTTCTCACAACAAGCATGATGCTTTTCGATAGGGAACGTCCCACCTTTGGGGACGAAACTATATCCATTGCCTCTTATTGCTTTCAAGCTTTTTTCTTGTGTCAACATAGAACAACAGGAGTGCTGTGTGAATTTTTGTGATTTTTCGGGGTTCGTTTGGACATTTTTATGCATTAACTGAGTTTTCAATGCATTTATGTGCATAATTCAAATTTGAACTACATGCGGATGCTCCAGTGCATATAAATTGGTTGAAAAATCAAATCTGTGTCCTTGGGTGCATGCTTAGGTCCCATGCAAGAAATGGGAATGAATTTCAAACACCAGGGCACCGTTGATAGGCGGCAAAACATTGAGATGCCTGGTTTTTTAATTCTAGTAAATCCAAAACTCGTCTGAAATTCATGAAACTTGGCATGCTATCATGGAGCGGCATCAACATGTCGTGGTACAAATTTTGTCCCATTTGGGGCAGGTTTGGGTATATGCTTCTCACAAACCGGAGCTTCTCATAACAAGCATGATTGTTTTCGGTAGGGAACGTCCCACCTTTTGGGACGAAACGATACGCATTGCCGCCTGCTGGTTTCAAGTTTTTTTCTCATGTCAACATAGAACAACAGGAGTGTTGTGTGAATGTTTTGATTTTTCGGGGTTTGTTTGCACAGTTTTATGCATTAACTGAGTTTTCAATGCATTTATGTGCATAATTCAAATATGAATTACATGCGCATGCTTCAGTGCATATAAATTGGTTGAAAAATAAAATATGTGTCCTTGGGTGCATGCTTAGGTCCCATGCAAGAAATGGGAATGAATTTCAAACACCAGAGCACCGTTGATTGCCAGCAAAACATTGAGATCCTAGTTTTTAAATTCTAGTAAATCCAAAACTCGTCTGAAATTAATGAAAATTGGCATGCAATCATGGAGCGGCATCAACATGCCGTGGTAGAAATTTGGTCCCATTTGGGGCAGGTTTGGGTGTATGCTTCTCACAAACCTGCGCTTCTCACAATAAGCATGATGCTTTTCGGTAGGGAACGTCCCACCTTTGGGGACGAAACTATATCCATTGCCTCTTATTGCTTTCAAGTTTTTTTCTCATGTCAACATACAACGACAGGAGTGTTGTGTGCACTTTTGTGATTTTTCGGGGTTCGTTTGGACATTTTTATGCATTAACTGAGTTTTTAATGCATTTATGTGCATAATTAAAATTTGAACTACATGCGCATGCTCCAGTGCATGTAAATTGGTCGAAAAATCAAATATGTGTCCTTGGGTGCATGCTTAGGTCTCATGCAAGAAATGGGAATGAATTTCAAACACCAGGGCAGCGTTGATAGCCAGCAAAACATTGAGATGCCTGGTTTTTAAATTCTAGTAAATCCAAAACTCATCTGAAATTCATGAAACTTGGCATGCTATCATGGAGCGGCATCAACATGCCGTGGTACAAATTTTGTCCCATTTGGGGCAGGTGTGGGTATATGCTTCTCACAAACCGGAGCTTCTCACAACAAGCATGATGGTTTTCGGTAGGGAACGTCCCACCTTTGGGGACGAAACGATATCCATTGCCGCTTATTGCTTTCAAGTTTTTTCTCGTGTCAACATAGAACAACAGGAGTGTTGTGTGAATTTTTGTGATTTTTCGGGGTTTGTTTGCGCAGTTTTATGCATTAACTGAGTTTTCAATGCATTTATGTGCATAATTCAAATTTGAATTACCTGCGCCTGCTCCAGTGCATATAAATTGGTTGAAAAATCAAATATGTGTCCTTGGGTGCATGCTTAGGTCCCATGCAAGAAATGGGAATGAATTTCAAACACCAGGGCACCGTTGATTGCTGGCAAAACATTGAGATGCCTGGTTTTTAAATTCTAGTAAATCCAAAACTCGTCTGAAATTCATGAAACTTGGCATGCTATCATGGAGCGGTATCAACATGTCGTGGTACAAATTTTGTCCCATTTGGGGCAGGTGTGGGTATATGCTTCTCACAAACCAGAGCTTCTCACAACAAGCATGATGGTTTTTGGTAGGGAACGTCCCACCTTTGGGGACGAAACGATATCCATTGCCGCTTATTGGTTTCATGTTTTTTTCTTGTGTCAACATAGAACAACAGGAGTGTTGTGTGAATTTTTGTGATTTTTCGGGGTTATTTTGCACAGTTTTATGCATTAACTGAGTTTTCAATGCATTTATGTGCATAATTCAAATTTGAATTACATGCGCATGCTCCAGTGCATGTAAATTGGTTGAAAAATCAAATATGTGTCCTTGGGTGCATGCTTAGGTCCCATGCAAGAAATGGGAATGAATTTCAAACACCAGGGCACCGTTGATTGCCGGCAAAACATTGAGATCCTGGTTTTTAAATTCTAGTAAATCCAAAACTCGTCTGAAATTCATGAAACTTGGCAAGCTATCATGGAGCGGCATCAACATGCTGTGGTACAAATTTTGTCCCATTTGGGGCAGGTTTGGGTATATGCTTCTCACAAACCGGAGCTTCTCACAACAAGCATGATGGTTTTCGGTAGGGAACGTCCCACCTTTGGGGACGAAACTATATCCGTTGCCTCTTATTGCTTTCAAGTTTTTTTCTCGTGTCAACATAGAACAACAGGAGTGTTGTGTGATTTCTTGTGATTTTTCGGGGTTCGTTTGGACATTTTTATGCATTAACTGAGTTTTCAATGCATTTATGTGCATAATTCAAATTTAAACTACATGCGCATGCTCCAGTGCATATACATTGGTTGAAAAATCATATCTGTGTCCTTCGGTGCATGCTTAGGTCCCATGCAAGAAATGGGAATGAATTTCAAACACCAGGGCACCGTTGATTGCTGGCAAAACATTGAGATGCCTGGTTTTTAAATTCTAGTAAATCCAAAACTCGTCTGAAATTCATGAAACTTGGCATGCTATCATGGAGCGGGATCAACATGTCGTGGCACAAATTTTGTCCCATTTGGGGCAGGTGTGGGTATATGCTTCTCACAAACCGGAGCTTCTCACAACAAGCATGATGGTTTTTTGTAGGGAACGTCCCACCTTTGGGGACGAAACGATATCCATTTCCGCTTATTGGTTTCAAGTTTTTTTCTTGTGTCAACATAGAACAACAGGAGTGTTGTGTGAATTTTTGTGATTTTTCGGGGTTATTTTGCACAGTTTTATGCATTAACTGAGTTTTCAATGCATTTATGTGCATAATTCAAATTTGAATTACATGCGCATGCTCCAGTGCATGTAAATTGGTTGAAAAATCAAATATGTGTCCTTGGGTGCATGCTTTGGTCCCATGCAAGAAATGGGAATGAATTTCAAACACCAGGGCACCGTTGATTGCCGGCAAAACATTGAGATCCTGGTTTTTAAATTGTAGTAAATCCAAAACTCGTCTGAAATTCATGAAACTTGGCATGCTATCATGGAGCGGCATCACCATGCCGTGGTACAAATTTTGTCCCATTTGGGGCAGGTTTGGGTATATGCTTCTCACAAACCGGAGCTTCTCACAACAAGCATGATGGTTTTCGGTAGGGAACGTCCCACCTTTGGGGACGAAACTATATCCGTTGCCTCTTATTGCTTTCAAGCTTTTTTCTTGTGTCAACATAGAACAACAGGAGTGCTGTGTGAATTTTTGTGATTTTTCGGGGTTCGTTTGGACATTTTTATGCATTAACTGAGTTTTCAATGCATTTATGTGCATAATTCAAATTTGAACTACATGCGGATGCTCCAGTGCATATAAATTGGTTGAAAAATCAAATCTGTGTCCTTGGGTGCATGCTTAGGTCCCATGCAAGAAATGGGAATGAATTTCAAACACCAGGGCACCGTTGATTGGCGGCAAAACATTGAGATGCTTGGTTTTTTAAATTCTAGTAAATCCAAAACTCGTCTGAAATTCATGAAACTTGGCATGCTATCATGGAGCGGCATCAACATGCCGTGGTCCAAATTTTGTCCCATTTGGGGCAGGTTTGGGTATATGCTTCTCACAACAAGCATGATGCTTTTCGGTAGGGAATGTCCCACCTTTGGGGACGAAACTATATCCATTGCCTCTTGTTGCTTTCAAGTTTTTTTCTTGTGTCAACATAGAACAACATGAGTGTTGTGCGAATTTTTGTGATTTTTCAGGGTTCGTTTAGACATTTTTATGCATTAACTGAGTTTTCAATGCATTTATCTGCATAATTCAAATTTGAACTACATGCCATTGTTCCAGTGCATAATAATTGGTTGAAAAATCAAATCTGTGTCCTTGGGTGCATGCTTAGGTCCCATGCAAGAAATGGGAATGAATTTCAAACATCAGGGCACCGTTGATTGCCGGCAAAACATTGAGATGCCTGGTTTTTAAATTCTAGTAAATCCAAAAGTCGTCTGAAATTCATGAAACTTGGCATGCAATCATGGAGCAGCATCAACATGCCGTGGTACAAATTTTGTCCCATTTGGGGGCAGGTTTGGGTAGATGCTTCTCACAAACCGGAGCTTCTCACAACAAGCATGATGGTTTTCGGTAGGGAACGTCCCACCTTTTGGGACGAAACGATATGCATTGCGGCTTATTGTTTTCAAGTTTTTTCTCATGTCAACATAGAACAACAGGAGTGTTGTGTGAATTTTTTTGATTTTTCAGGGTTTGTTTGCACAGTTTTGTGCATTAACTGAGTTTTCAATGCAGTTATGTGCATAATTCAAACTTGAATTACATGCGCATGCTTCAGTGCATATAAATTGGTTGAAAAATCAAATATGTGTCCTTCGGTGCATGCTTAGGTCCCATGCAAGAAATGGTAATGAATTTCAAACACCAGGGCACCGTTGATTGCCGGCAAAACATTGAGATCCTGGTTTTTAAATTCTAGTAAATCCAAAACTCGTCTGAAATTCATGAAAATTGGCATGCAATCATGGAGCGGCATCAACATGCCGTGGTACCAATTTTGTCCCATTTGGGGCAGGTTTGGGTATATACTTTTCACAAACCGGAGCTTCTCACAACAAGCATGATGCTTTTCAGTAGGGAACGTCCCACCTTTGGGGACGAAACTATATCCATTGCCTCTTATTGCTTTCAAATTTTTTTCTCGTGTCAACATAGAACGACAGGAGTGTTGTGTGAATTTTTGTGATTTTTCGGGGTTCATTTGGACATTTTTATGCATTAACAGAGTTTTCAATGCATTTATGTGCATAATTAAAATTTGAACTACATGTGTATGCTCCAGTGCATGTAAATTGGTTGAAAAATCAAATCTGTGTCCTTGGGTGCATGCTTAGGTCCCATGCAAGAAATAGGAATGAATTTCAAACACCAGGGCACCGTTGATTGCCGGCAAAACATTGATATGCCTGGTTTTTAAATTCTAGTAAATCCAAAACTCATCTGAAATTCATGAAACTTGGCATGCTATCATGGAGCGGCATCAACATGCCGTGGTACAAATTTTGTCCCATTTGGGGCACGTGTGGGTATATGCTTCTCACAAACCGGAGCTTCTCACAACAAGCATGATGGTTTTCGGTAAGGAACGTCCCACCTTTGGGGACGAAACTATATCCATTGCCGCTTATTATTTCATGTTTTTTTCTCGTGTCAACATAGAACAACAGGAGTGTTGTGTGAATTTTTCTCAATTTTCGGGGTTCGTTTGGACATTTTTATGCATTAACTGAGTTTTCAATGCATTTATGTGCATAATTAAAATTTGAACTACCTGCGCATGCTCCAGTGCATGTAAATTGGTTGAAAAATCAAATCTGTGTCCTTGGGTGCATGCTTAGGTCCCATGCAAGAAATGGGAATGAATTTCAAACACCAGTGCACCGTTGATTGCCGGCAAAACAATGAGATGCCTGGTTTTTAAATTCTAGTAAATCCAAAACTCGTCTGAAATTCATGAAACTTGGCATGCTATCATGGAGCGGCATCAACATGCCGTGGTACAAATTTTGTCCCATTTGGGGCAGGTTTGGGTATATGCTTCTCACAAACCGAAGCTTCTCACAACAAGCATGATGGTTTTCGGTAGGGAACGTCCCACGTTTGGGGAGGAAACTATATCCATTGCCTCTTATTGCTTTCAAGTTTTTTTTCTCGTGTCAACATAGAACAACAGGAGTGGTGTGTGAATTTTTGTGAATTTTCGGGGTTCGTTTGGACATTTTTTATGCAGTAACTTAGTTTTCAATGCATTTATGTGCATAATTCAAATTTGAACTACATGGGCATGCTCCAGTGCATATAAATTGGTCGAAAAATCAAATATGTGTCCCTGGGTGCATTCTTAGGTCCCATGCAAGAAATGGCAATGAATTTCAAACACCAGGGCACCGTTGATTGCCGGCAAAACAATGAGATGCCTGGGTTTTAAATTCTAGTAAATCCGAAACTCGTCTAAAATTCATGAAACTTGGCATGCTATCATGGAGCGGCATCAACGTGCCGTGGTACAAATTTTTTCCCATTTAGGGCAGGTTTGGGTATATACTTCTCACAACAAGCATGATGCTTTTCGGTAGGGAACGTCCCACCTTTGGGGACGAAACTATATACATTGCCTCTTATTGCTTTCAAGTTTTTGTGTCAACATAGAACAACAGGAGTGCTGTGTGAATTTTTGTGATTTTCCGGGGTTCGTTTGGACATTTTTATGCATTAACTGAGTTTTCAATGCATTTATGTGCATAATTGAAATTTGAACTACATGCGGATGCTCCAATGCATATAAATTGGTTGAAAAATCAAATCCGTGTCCTTGGGTGCATGCTTAGGTCCCATGCAAGAAATGGGAATGAATTTCAAACACCAGGGCACCGTTGATTGGCGGCAAAACATTGAGATGCCTTGTTTTTTAATTCTAGTAAATCCAAAACTCGTCTGAAATTCATGAAACTTGGCATGCTATCATGGAGTGGCATCAACATGTCATGGTACAAATTTTGTCCCATTTGGGGCAGGTTTGGGTAGATGCTTCTCACAAACTGGAGCTTCTCACAACAAGCATTGCCGCTTATTGCTTTCAAGTTTTTTTCTCATGTCAACATAGAACAACAAGAGTGTTGTGTGAATTTTTGTGATTTTTCGGGGTTCGTTTCGACATTTTTATGCATTAACTGAGTTTTCAATCCATTTATGTGCATAATTCAAATTTGAATTACATGCGCATGCTTCAGTGCATATAAATTGGTTGCAAAATCAAATCTGTGTCCTTGGGTGCATGCTTAGGTCCCATGCAAGAAATAGGAATGAATTTCAAACACCAGGGCACCGTTGATTGCCAGCAAAACATTGAGATGCCTGGTTTTTAAATTCTAGTAAATCCAAAACTCGTCTGAAATTCATGAAACTTGGCATACTATCATGGAGCGGCATCAACATGCCGTGGTACAAATTTTGTCCTATTTGGGGCAGGTTTGGGTATATGCTTCTCACAAACCGGAGCTTCTCACAACAAGCATGATGGTTTTCGGTAGGGAACGTCCCACCTTTTGGGACGAAACGATATGCATTGCGGCTTATTGCTTTCAAGTTTTTTTCTCATGTCAACATAGAACAACAGAAGTGTTGTGTGAATTTTTTTTATTTTTCGGGGTTTGTTTGCACAGTTTTGTGCATTAACTGAGTTTTCAATGCATTTATGTGCATAATTCAAATTTGAATTACATGCGCATGCTTCAGTGCATATAAATTGGTTGAAAAATCAAATATGTGTCCTTCGGTGCATGCTTAGGTCCCATGCAAGAAATGGGAATTAATTTCAAACACCAGGGCAACGTTGATTGCCGGCATAACATTGAGATCCTGGTTTTTAAATTCTAGTAAATCCAAAACTCGTCCGAAATTCATGAAAATTGGCATGCAATCATGGAGCGGCATCAACATGCCGTGGTACCAATTTTGTCCCATTTAGGGTAGGTTTGGGTATATACTTTTCACAAACCGGAGCTTCTCACAACAAGCATCATGCTTTTCGGTAATGAACGTCCCACCTTTGGGGACGAAACTATATCCATTGCCGCTTATTGCTTTCAAGTTTTTTTCTCGTGTCAACATAGAACAACAGGAGTGTTGTGTGAATTTTTGTGATTTTTCGGGGTTTGTTTGCACAGTTTTATGCATTAACTGAGTTTTCAATGCATTTATGTGCATAATTCAAATTTGAAATACATGCGCATGCTCCAGTGCATGTAAATTGGTTGAAAAATCAAATATGTGTCCTTGGGTGCATGCTTAGGTCCCATGTAAGAAATGGGAATGAATTTCGAACACCAGGGCACCGTTGATTGCCGGCAAACCATTGAGATCCTGGTTTTTAAATTCTAGTAAATCCAAAACTCGCCTGAAATTCATGAAACATGGCATGCTATCATGGAGCGGCATCAACATGTCGTGGTACAAATTTTGTCCCATTTGGGGCAGGTTTGGGTATATGCTTCTCACAAACCGGAGCTTCTCACAACAAGCATGATGGTTTTCGGTAGGGAACGTCCCACGTTTGGGGAGGAAACTATATCCATTGCCTCTTATTGCTTTCAAGTTTTTTTCTCGTGTCAACATAGAACAACAGGAGTGGTGTGTGAATTTTTGTGATTTTTCGGGGATTGTTTGGACATTTTTATGCATTAGCTTAGTTTTCAATGCATTTATGTGCATAATTCAAATTTGAACTACATGGGCATGCTCCAGTACATATAAATTGGTTGAAAAATCAAATCTGTGTCCTTGGGTGCATGCTTAGGTCCCATGCAAGAAATGGGAATGAATTTCAAACACCAGGGCACCGTTGATTGCCAGCAAAACATTGAGATGCCTGGTTTTTAAATTCTAGTAAATCCAAAACTCGTCTGAAATTCATGAAACTTGGCATGCTATCATGGAGCGGCATGAACATGTCGTGGTACAAATTTTGTCCCATTTGGGGCAGGTTTGGGTATATGCTTCTCACAAACCGGAGCTTCTCACAACAAGCATGATTGTTTTCGGTAGGGAACGTCCGACCTTTTGGGATGAAACGATACGCATTGCCGCTTAGTGCTTTCAAGTTTTTTTTCTCATGTCAACATAGAACAACAGGAGTGTTGTGTGAATTTTTTTGATTTTTCGGGGTTTGTTTGCACAGTTTTATGCATTAACTGAGTTTTCAATGCATTTATGTTCATAATTCAAATTTGAATTACATGCGCATGCTTCAGTGCATATAAATTGGTTGAAAAATCAAATATGTGTCCTTGGGTGCATGCTTAGGTCCCATGCAAGAAATGGGAATGAATTTCAAACACCAGGGCACCGTTGATTGCCAGCAAAACATTGAGATCCTGGTTTTTAAATTCTAGTAAATGGAAAACTTGTCTGAAATTTATGAAAATTGGCATGCAATCATGGAGCGGCATCAACATGCCGTGGTAGAAATTTTGTCCCATTTGGGGCAGGTTTGGGTGTATGCTTCTCACAAACCCGAGCTTCTCACAGCAAGCATGATGCTTTTCGGTAGGGAACGTCCCACCTTTGGGGACGAAACTATATCCATTGCCTCTTATTGCTTTCAAGTTTTTTTCTCATGTCAACATAGAACGACAGCAGTGTTCTGTGAATTTTTGTGATTTTTCGGGGTTCGTTTGGCCATTTTTATGCATTAACTGAGTTTTCAATGCATTTATGTGCATAATGAAAATTTGAACTACATGCGCATGCTCAAGTGCATGTAAATTGGTTGAAAAATCAAATATGTGTCCTTCGGTGCATGCTTAGGTCCCATGCAAGAAATGGGAATGAATTTCAAACACCAGGGCAGCGTTGATTGCCAGCAAAACATTGAGATGCCTGGTTTTTAAATTCTAGTAAATCCAAAACTCATCTGAAATTCATGAAACTTGGCATGCTATCATGGAGCGGCATCAACATGCCGTGGTAAAAATTTTGTCCCATTTGGGGCAGGTTTGGGTATATGCTTCTCACAAACCGGAGCTTCTCACAACAAGCATGATGGTTTTCGGTAGGGAACGTCCCACGTTTGGGGACGAAACTATATCCATTGCCTCTTCTTGCTTTCAAGTTTTTTTCTCGTGTCAACATAGGACAACAGTAGTGTTGTGTGAATTTTTTTTATTTTTCGCGGTTCGTTTGGACATTTTTATGCATTAACTTAGTTTTCAATGCATTTATGTGCATAATTCAAATTTGAACTGCATGGGCATGCTCCAGTGCATATAAATTGGTTGAAAAATCAAATCTGTGTCCTTGGGTGCATTCTTAGGTCCCATGCAAGAAATGGGAATGAATTTCAAACACCAGGGCACCGTTGATTGCCGGCAAAACATTGAGATGCCTGGGTTTTAAATTCTAGTAAATCCAAAACTCGTCTGAAATTCATGAAACTTGGCATGCTATCATGGAGCGGCATCAACATGCCGTGGTACAAATTTTGTCCCATTTGGGGCAGGTTTGGGTATATGCTTCTCACAACAAGCATGATGCTTTTCGATAGGGAACGTCCCACCTTTGGGGACGAAACTATATCCATTGCCTCTTATTGCTTTCAAGCTTTTTTCTTGTGTCAACATAGAACAACAGGAGTGCTGTGTGAATTTTTGTGATTTTTCGGGGTTCGTTTGGACATTTTTATGCATTAACTGAGTTTTCAATGCATTTATGTGCATAATTCAAATTTGAACTACATGCGGATGCTCAAGTGCATATAAATTGGTTGAAAAATCAAATCTGTGTCCTTGGGTGCATGCTTAGGTCCCATGCAAGAAATGGGAATGAATTTCAAACACCAGGGCACCGTTGATTGGCGGCAAAACATTGAGATGCCTGGTTTTTTAATTCTAGTAAATCCAAAACTCGTCTGAAATTCATGAAACTTGGCATGCTATCATGGAGCGGCATCAACATGTCGTGGTACAAATTTTGTCCCATTTGGGGCAGGTTTGGGTATATGCTTCTCACAAACCGGAGCTTCTCATAACAAGCATGATTGTTTTCGGTAGGGAACGTCCCACCTTTTGGGACGAAACGATACGCATTGCCGCCTACTGGTTTCAAGTTTTTTTCTCATGTCAACATAGAACAACAGGAGTGTTGTGTGAATGTTTTGATTTTTCGGGGTTTGTTTGCACAGTTTTATGCATTAACTGAGTTTTCAATGCATTTATGTGCATAATTCAAATTTGAATTACATGCGCATGCTTCAGTGCATATAAATTGGTTGAAAAATAAAATATGTGTCCTTGGGTGCATGCTTAGGTCCCATGCAAGAAATGGGAATGAATTTCAAACACCAGGGCACCGTTGATTGCCAGCAAAACATTGAGATCCTAGTTTTTAAATTCTAGTAAATCCAAAACTCGTCTGAAATTAATGAAAATTGGCATGCAATCATGGAGCGGCATCAACATGCCTTGGTAGAAATTTGGTCCCATTTGGGGCAGGTTTGGGTGTATGCTTCTCACAAACCCGCGCTTCTCACAATAAGCATGATGCTTTTCGGTAGGGAACGTCCCACCTTTGGGGACGAAACTATATCCATTGCCTCTTATTGCTTTCAAGTTTTTTTCTCATGTCAACATACAACGACAGGAGTGTTGTGTGCACTTTTGTGATTTTTCGGGGTTCGTTTGGACATTTTTATGCATTAACTGAGTTTTCAATGCATTTATGTGCATAATTAAAATTTGAACTACATGCGCATGCTCCAGTGCATGTAAATTGGTCGAAAAATCAAATATGTGTCCTTGGGTGCATGCTTAGGTCCCATGCAAGAAATGGGAATGAATTTCAAACACCAGGGCAGCGTTGATAGCCAGCAAAACATTGAGATGCCTGGTTTTTAAATTCTAGTAAATCCAAAACTCATCTGAAATTCATGAAACTTGGCATGCTATCATGGAGCGGCATCAACATGCCGTGGTACAAATTTTGTCCCATTTGGGGCAGGTGTGGGTATATGCTAATCACAAACCGGAGCTTCTCACAACAAGCATGATGGTTTTCGGTAGGGAACGTCCCACCTTTGGGGACGAAACGATATCCATTGCCGCTTATTGCTTTCAAGTTTTTTCTCGTGTCAACATAGAACAACAGGAGTGTTGTGTGAATTTTTGTGATTTTTCGGGGTTTGTTTGCGCAGTTTTATGCATTAACTGAGTTTTCAATGCATTTATGTGCATAATTCAAATTTGAATTACCTGCGCCTGCTCCAGTGCATATAAATTGGTTGAAAAATCAAATATGTGTCCTTGGGTGCATGCTTAGGTCCCATGCAAGAAATGGGAATGAATTTCAAACACCAGGGCACCGTTGATTGCTGGCAAAACATTGAGATGCCTGGTTTTTAAATCCTAGTAAATCCAAAACTCGTCTGAAATTCATGAAACTTGGCATGCTATCATGGAGCGGTATCAACATGTCGTGGTACAAATTTTGTCCCATTTGGGGCAGGTGTGGGTATATGCTTCTCACAAACCAGAGCTTCTCACAACAAGCATGATGGTTTTTGGTAGGGAACGTCCCACCTTTGGGGACGAAACGATATCCATTGCCGCTTATTGGTTTCATGTTTTTTTCTTGTGTCAACATAGAACAACAGGAGTGTTGTGTGAATTTTTGTGATTTTTCGGGGTTATTTTGCACAGTTTTATGCATTAACTGAGTTTTCAATGCATTTATGTGCATAATTCAAATTTGAATTACATGCGCATGCTCCAGTGCATGTAAATTGGTTGAAAAATCAAATATGTGTCCTTGGGTGCATGCTTAGGTCCCATGCAAGAAATGGGAATGAATTTCAAACACCAGGGCACCGTTGATTGCCGGCAAAACATTGAGATCCCGGTTTTTAAATTCTAGTAAATCCAAAACTCGTCTGAAATTCATGAAACTTGGCATGCTATCATGGAGCGGCATAAACATGCTGTGGTACAAATTTTGTCCCATTTGGGGCAGGTTTGGGTATATGCTTCTCACAAACCGGAGCTTCTCACAACAAGCATGATGGTTTTCGGTAGGGAACGTCCCACCTTTGGGGACGAAACTATATCCGTTGCCTCTTATTGCTTTCAAGTTTTTTTCTCGTGTCAACATAGAACAACAGGAGTGTTGTGTGATTTCTTGTGATTTTTCGGGGTTCGTTTGGACATTTTTATGCATTAACTGAGTTTTCAATGCATTTATGTGCATAATTCAAATTTAAACTACATGCGCATGCTCCAGTGCATATACATTGGTTGAAAAATCAAATCGGTGTCCTTCGGTGCATGCTTAGGTCCCATGCAAGAAATGGGAATGAATTTCAAACACCAGGGCACCGTTGATTGGCGGCAAAACATTGAGATGCCTGGTTTTTTAATTCTAGTAAATCCAAAACTCGTCTGAAATTCATGAAACATGGCATGCTATCATGGAGCGGCATCAACATGCCGTGGTACAAATTTTGTCCCATTTGGGGCAGGTTTGGGTATATGCTTCTCACAAACCGGAGCTTCTCACAACAACCATGATGGTTTTTGGTAGGGAACGTCCCACCTTTGGGGACGAAACTATATCCGTTGCCTCTTATTGCTTTCAAGTTTTTTCTCGTGTCAACATAGAACAACAGGAGTGTTGTGTGATTTTTCGTGATTTTTGGGGTTCGTTTGGACATTTTTATGCATTAACTGAGTTTTCAATGCATTTATGTGCATAATTCAAATTTGAACTACATGCGCATGCTCCAGTGCATATAAATTGGTTGAAAAATCAAATCTGTGTCCTTCGGTGCATGCTTAGGTCCCATGCAAGAAATGGGAATGAATTTCAAACACCAGGGCACCGTTGATTGCCGGCAAAACATTGAGATCCTGGTTTTTAAATTGTAGTAAATCCAAAACTCGTCTGAAATTCATGAAACTTGGGATGCTATCATGGAGCGGCATCAACATGCCGTGGTACAAATTTTGTCCCATTTGGGGCAGGTTTGGGTATATGCTTCTCACAAACCGGAGCTTCTCACAACAAGCATGATGGTTTTCGGTAGGGAACGTCCCACCTTTGGGGACGAAACTATATCCGTTGCCTCTTATTGCTTTCAAGTTTTTTTCTCGTGTCAACATAGAACAACAGGAGTGTTGTGTGATTTTCTGTGATTTTTGGGGTTTGTTTGGACATTTTCATGCATTAACTGAGTTTTCAATGCATTTATGTGCATAGTTCAAATTTGAATTACATGTGCATGCTCTACTGCATGTAAATTGGTTGAAAAATCAAATATGTGTCCTTGGGTGCATGCTTAGGTCCCATGCAAGAAATGGGAATGAATTTCAAACACCAGGGCACCGTTGATTGCCGGCAAAACATTGAGATGCCTGGTTTTTCAATTCTAGTAAATCCAAACTCGTCTAAAATTCATGAAAATTGCCATGCTATCTGTGAGCGGCATCAACATGCCGTGGTACAAATTTTGTCCGATTTGGGGCAGGGTTGGGTATATGCTTCTCACAAACTGGAGCATCTCACAACAAGCATGATGGTTTTTGGTAGGGAACGTCCCACCTTTGGGGACGAAACGTTATCCATTGCCGGTTATTGCTTTCAAGTTTTTTTTCTCGTGTCAACATAGAACAACAGGAGTGTTGTGTGAATTTTTGTGATTTTTCGGGGTTCGTTTGGACATTTTTATGCATTAACTGTGTTTTCAATGCATTTATGTGCATAATTCAAATTTGAACTACATGCGCATGCTCCAGTGCATATAAATTGGTTGAAAAATCAAATATGTGTCCTTGGGCGCATGCTTAGGTCCCATGCAAGAAATGGGAATGAATTTCAAACACCAGGGCAGCGTTGATTGCCAGCAAAACATTGAGATGCCTGGTTTTTAAATTCTAGTACATCCAAAACTCGTCTAAAATTCATGAAACTTGGCATGCTATCATGGAGCGGCATCAACATGTCGTGGTACAAATTTTGTCCCATTTGGGGCAGGTTTGGGTATATGCTTCTCACAAACCGGAGCTTCTCACAACAAGAATGATGGTTTTCGGTAGGGAACGTCCCACCTTTGGGGACGAAACGATATCCATTTCCGCTTATTGGTTTCAAGTTTTTTTTCTCGTGTCAACATAGAACAACAGGAGTGTTGTGTGAATTTTTGAGATTTTTCGGGGTTATTTTGCATTGTTTTATGCATTAACTGAGTTTTCAATGCATTTATGTGCATAATTCAAATTTGAATTACATGTGCATGCTCTACTGCATGTAAATTGGTTGAAAAATCAAATATGTGTCCTTGGGTGCATGCTTAGGTCCCATGCAAGAAATGGGAATGAATTTCAAACACCAGGGCACCGTTGATTGCCGGCAAAACATTGAGATGCCTGGTTTTTCAATTCTAGTAAATCCAAACTCGTCTAAAATTCATGAAAATTGCCATGCTATCTGTGAGCGGCATCAACATGCCGTGGTACAAATTTTGTCCCATTTGGGGCAGGTGTGGGTATATGCTTCTCACAAACCGGAGCATCTCACAACAAGCATGATTGTTTTTGGTAGGGAACGTCCCACCTTTGGGGACGAAACGATATCCATTGCCGCTTATTGCTTTCAAGTTTTTTTCTCGTGTCAACATTGAACAACAGGAGTGTTGTGTGAATTTTGTGATTTTTCGTGGTTTGTTTGCACAGTTTTATGCATTAACTGAGTTTTCAATGCATTTATGTGCATAATTCAAATTTGAATTACATGCGCATGCTCGAGTGCATGTAAATTGGTTGAAAAATCAAATATGTGTCCTTGGGCGCATGCTTAGGTCCCATGCAAGAAATGGGAATGAATTTCAAACACCAGGGCACCGTTGATTGCCGGCAAAACATTGAGATCCTGGTTTTTAAATTCTAGTAAATCCAAAACTCGTCTGAAATTCATGAAACTTGGCATGCTATAATGGAGCGGCATCAACATGCTGTGGTACAAATTTTGTCCCATTTGGGGCAGGTTTGGGTATATGCTTCTCACAAACCGGAGCTTCTCACAACAAGCATGATGGTTTTCGGTAGGGAACGTCCCACCTTTGGGGACGAAACTATATCCGTTGCCTCTTATTGCTTTCAAGTTTTTTTCTCGTGTCAACATAGAACAACAGGAGTGTTGTGTGATTTCTTGTGATTTTTCGGGGTTCATTTGGACATTTTTATGCATTAACTGAGTTTTCAATGCATTTATGTGCATAATTCAAATTTAAACTACATGCGCATGCTCCAGTGCATATACATTGGTTGAAAAATCAAATCTGTGTCCTTCGGTGCATGCTTAGGTCCCATGCAAGAAATGGGAATGAATTTCAAACACCAGGGCACCGTTGATTGCTGGCAAAACATTGAGATGCCTAGTTTTTAAATTCTAGTAAATCCAAAACTCGTCTGAAATTCATGAAACTTGGCATGCTATCATGGAGCGGCATCAACATGTCGTGGCACAAATTTTGTCCCATTTGGGGCAGGTGTGGGTATATGCTTCTCACAAACCGGAGCTTCTCACAACAAGCATGATGGTTTTTGGTAGGGAACGTCCCACCTTTGGGGACGAAACGATATCCATTTCCGCTTATTTGTTTCAAGTTTTTTTCTTGTGTCAACATAGAACAACAGGAGTGTTGTGTGAATTTTTGTGATTTTTCGGGGTTATTTTGCACAGTTTTATGCATTAACTGAGTTTTCAATGCATTTATGTGCATAATTCAAATTTGAATTACATGCGCATGCTCCAGTGCATGTAAATTGGTTGAAAAATCAAATATGTGTCCTTGGGTGCATGCTTTGGTCCCATGCAAGAAATCGGAATGAATTTCAAACACCAGGGCACCGTTGATTGCCGGCAAAACATTGAGATCCTGGTTTTTAAATTGTAGTAAATCCAAAACTCGTCTGAAATTCATGAAACTTGGCATGCTATCATGGAGCGGCATCACCATGCCGTGGTACAAATTTTGTCCCATTTGGGGCAGGTTTGGGTATATGCTTGTCACAAACCGGAGCTTCTCACAACAAGCATGATGGTTTTCGGTAGGGAACGTCCCACCTTTGGGGACGAAACTATATCCATTGCCTCTTATTGCTTTCAAGTTTTTTTCTCGTGTCAACATAGAACAACAGGAGTGTTGTGTGATTTTTTGTGATTTTTGGGGTCCATTTGGACATTTTTATGCATTAACTGAGTTTTCAATGCATTTATGTGCATAATTCAAATTTGAACTACATGCGCATGCTCCAGTGCATATAAATTGGTTGAAAAATCAAATCTGTGTCCTTGGGTGCATGCTTAGGTCCCATGCAAGAAATGGGAATGAATTTCAAACACCAGGGCACCGTTGATTGCCGGCAAAACATTGAGATGCCTGGTTTTTAAATTCTAGTAAATCCAAACTCTTCTAAAATTCATGAAACTTGGCATGCTATCATGGAGCGGCATCAACATGCCGTGGTAAAAATTTTGTCCCATTTGGGGCAGGTTTGGGTATATGCTTCTCACAAACCGGAGCTTCACACAACAAGCATGATGGTTTTCTGTAGGGAACGTCCCACCTTTGGGGACGAAACTATATCCGTTGCCTCTTATTGCTTTCAAGTTTTTTCTCGTGTCAACATAGAACAACAGGAGTGTTGTGTGATTTTTCGTGATTTTTGGGGTTCGTTTGGACATTTTTATGCATTAACTGAGTTTTCAATGCATTTATGTGCATAATTCAAATTTGAACTACATATGCATGCTCCAGTGCATATAAATTGGTTGAAAAATCAAATCTGTGTCCTTCGGAGCATGCTTAGGTCCCATGCAAGAAATGGGAATGAATTTCAAACACCAGGGCACCGTTGATTGCCGGCAAAACATTGAGATCCTGGTTTTAAATTGTAGTAAATCCAAAACTCGTCTGAAATTCATGAAACTTGGCATGCTATCATGGAGCGGCATCAACATGCCGTGGTACAAATTTTGTCCCATTTGGGGCAGGTTTGGGTATATGCTTCTCACAAACCGGAGCTTCTCACAACAAGCATGATGGTTTTCGGTAGGGAACGTCCCACCTTTGGGGACGAAACTATATCCATTGCCTCTTATTGCTTTCAAGTTTTTTTCTCGTGTCAACATAGAACAACAGGAGTGTTGTGTGATTTTTTGTGATTTTTGGGGTTCGTTTGGACATTTTTATGCATTAACTGAGTTTTCAATGCATTTATGTGCATAATTCAAATTTGAACTACATGCGCCTTCTCCAGTGCATATAAATTGGTTGAAAAATCAAATCTGTGTCCTTCGGTGCATGCTTAGGTCCCATGCAAGAAATGGGAATGAATTTCAAACACCAGGGCACCGTTGATTGCCGGCAAAACATTGAGATGCCTGGTTTTTAAATTCTAGTAAATCCAAACTCTTCTAAAATTCATGAAACTTGGCATGCTATCATGGAGCGCCATCAACATGCCGTGGTACAAATTTTGTCCCATTTGGGGCAGGTTTGGGTATATGCTTCTCACAAACCGGAGCTTCTCACAACAAGCATGATGGTTTTCGGTAGGGAACGTCCCACCTTTGGGGACGAAACTATATCCGTTGCCTCTTATTGCTTTCAAGTTTTTTCTCGTGTCAACATAGAACAACAGGAGTGTTGTGTGATTTTTCGTGATTTTTGGGGTTCGTTTGGACATTTTTATGCATTAACTGAGTTTTCAATGCATTTATGTGCATAATTCAAATTTGAACTACATGCGCATGCTCCAGTGCATATAAATTGGTTGAAAAATCAAATCTGTGTCCTTCGGTGCATGCTTAGGTCCCATGCAAGAAATGTGAATGAATTTCAAACACCAGGGCACCGTTGATTGCCGGCAAAACATTGAGATGCCTGGTTTTTAAATTCTAGTAAATCCAAACTCGTCTAAAATTCATGAAACTTGGCATGCTATCAAGGAGCGGCATCAACATGCCGTGGTGCAATTTTTTCCCATTTGGGGCAGGTGTGGGTATATGCTTCTCACAAACCGGAGGATCTCACAACAAGCACGATGGTTTTCGGTAGGGAACGTCCCACCTTTGGGGACGAAACGATATCCATTGCCGCTTATTGCTTTCAAGTTTTTTTCTCGTGTCAACATAGAACAACAGGAGTGTTGTGTGAATTTTTGTGATTTTTCATGGTTTTTTGCACTGTTTTATGCATTAACTGTGTTTTCAATGCATTTATGTGCATAATTCAAATTTGAATTACCTGCGCCTGCTCCAGTGCATATAAATTGGTTGAAAAATCAAATATGTGTCCTTGGGTGCATGCTTAGGTCCCATGCATGAAATGGGAATGAATTTCAAACACCAGGGCACCGTTGATTGCCGGCAAAACATTGAGATCCTGGTTTTTAAATTCTAGTTAATCCAAAACTCGTCTGAAATTCATGAAACTTGGCATGCTATCATGGAGCGGCATCAACATGCCGTGGTACAAATTTTGTCCCATTTGGGGCAGGTTTGGGTATATGCTTCTCACAAACCGGAGCTTCTCACAACAAGCATGATAGTTTTCGGTAGGGAAAGTCCCACCTTTGGGGACGAAACTATATCCATTGCCTCTTATCACTTTCAAGTTTTTTTCTCGTGTCAACATAGAACAACAGGAGTGTTGTGTGATTTTTTGTGATTTTTCGGGGTTCGTTTGGACATTTTTATGCATTAACTAAGTTTTCAATGCATTTATGTGCATAATTCAAATTTGAACTACATGCGCATGCTCCAGTGCATATAAATTGGTTGAAAAAACAAATCCGTGTCCTTCGGTGCATGCTTAGGTCCCATGCAAAGAAATGGGAATGAATTTCAAACACCAGGGCACCGTTGATTGCCGGCAAAACATTGAGATGCCTGGTTTTTAAATTCTAGTAAATCCAAAACTCGTCTGAAGTTCATGAAACAGGCATGCTATCATGGAGCGGCATCAACATGCCGTGGTACAAATTTTGTCCCATTTCGGGCAGCTGTGGGTATATGCTTCTCACAAACCGGAGCTTCTCACAACAAGCATGATTGTTTTTGCTAGGGAATGTCCCACCTTTGGGGACGAAACGATATCCATTGCCGCTTATTGCTTTCAAGTTTTTTTTCTCATGTCAACATAGAACAACAGGAGTGTTGTGTGAATTTTTGTGATTTTTCGGTGTTTGTTTGCACAGTTTTATGCATTAACTGAGTTTTCAAAGCATTTATGTGCATAATTCAAATTTGAACTACATGCGCATGCTCCAGTGCATGTAAATTGGTTGAAAAATCAAATATGTGTCCTTGGGTGCATGCTTAGGTCCCATGCAAGAAATGGGAATGAATTTCAAACACCAGGGCACCGTTGATTGCCGGCAAAACATTGAGATGCCTGGTTTTTAAATTCTAGTAAATCCAAAACTCGTCTAAAATTCATGAAACTTGGCATGCTATCATGGAGCGGCATCAACATGCCGTGGTACACATTTTTTCCCATTTGGAGCAGGTGTGGGTATATGCTTCTCACAAACCGGAGCATCTCACAACAAGCACGATGGTTTTCGGTAGGGAACGTCCCACCTTTGGGAACGAAACGATATCCATTGCCGCTTACTGCTTTCAAGTTTTTTTCTCGTGTCAACATAGAACAACAGGAGTGTTGTGTGAATTTTTGTGATTTTTCGTGGTTTGTTTGGACAGTTTTCTGCATTGACAGAGTTTTCAATGCATTTATGTGCATAATTCAAATTTGAATTACCTGCGCATGCTCCAGTGCATATAAATTGGTTGAAAAATCCAATATGTGTCCTTGGGTGCATGCTTAGGACCCATGCATGAAATGGGAATGAATTTCAAACACCAGGGCACCGTTGATTGCCGGCAAAACATTGAGATCCTGGTTTTTAAATTCTAGTAAATACAAAACTCGTCTGAAATTCATGAAACTTGGCATGCTATCATGGAGCGGCATCAACATGCCGTGGTACAAATTTTGTCCCATTTGGGGCAGGTTTGGGTATATGCTTCTCACAAACCGGAGCTTCTCACAACAAGCATGATGGTTTTCGGTAGGGAACGTCCCACCTTTGGGGACGAAACTATATCCATTGCCTCTTCTTGCTTTCAAGTTTTTTTCTCGTGTCAACATAGAACAACAGGAATGTTGTGTGATGTTTTGTGATTTTTCGGGGTTCGTTTGGACATTTTTATGCATTAACTGAGTTTTCAATGCATTTATGTGCATAATTCAAATTTGAACTACATGCGCATGCTCCAGTGCATATAAATTGGTTGAAATATCAAATCTCTGTCCTGGGGTGCATGCTTAGGTCCCATGCAAGAAATGGGAATGAATTTCAAACACCAGGGCACCGTTGATTGCCGGCAAAACATTGAGATGCCTAGTTTTTAAATTCTAGTAAATCCAAAACTCATGTGAAATTCATGAAACTTGGCATGCTATCATGGAGCGGCATCAACATGCCGTGGTACAAATTTGGTCCCATTCCGGGCAGGTGTGGGTATATGCTTCTCACAAACCGGAGCTTCTCACAACAAGGATGATGGTTTTTGGTAGGGAACGTCCCACCTTTGGGGACGAAACGATATCCATTGCCGCTTATTGCTTTCAAGTTTTTTTCTGATGTCAACATAGAACAAAGGAGTGTTGTGTGAATTTTTTTGATTTTTCGGGGTTCGTTTGCACAGTTTTATGCATTAACTGAGTTTTCAAATCTGTGTCCTTGGGTGCATGCTTAGGTCCCATTCAAGAAATGGGAATGAATTTCAAACACCAGGGCACCGTTGATTGCCGGCAAAATATTGAGATCCTGGTTTTTAAATTCTAGTAAATCCAAAATTCGTCTGAAATTCATGAAACTGGGCATGCTATGATGGAGCAGCATCAACATGCCGTGGTACAAATTTTGTCCCATTTGGGGCTGGTTTGGGTATATGCTTCTCACAAACCGGAGCTTCTCACAACAAGCATGATGGTTTTCGGTAGGGAATGTCCCATCTTTGGGGACGAAACTATATCCGTTGCCTCTTATTGCTTTCAAGTTTTTTTCTCGTGTCAACATAGAACAACAGGAGTGTTGTGTGCATTTTTTGTGATTTTTCGGGGTTCGTCTGGACATTTTTTATGCATTAACTGAGTGTTCAATGCATTTATGTGCATAATTCAAATTTGAATTACCTGCGCATGCTCCAGTGCATATAAATTGGTTGAAAAATCAAATATGTGTCCATGGGTGCATGCTTAGGACCCATGCATGAAATGGGAATGAATTTCAAACACCAGGGCACCGTTGATTGCCGGCAAAACATTGAGATCCTGGTTTTTAAATTCTAGTAAATCCAAAACTCGTCTGAAATTCATGAAACTTGGAATGCTATCATGGAGCGGCATCAACATGCTGTGGTACAAATTTTGACCCATTTGGGGCAGGTTTGGGTATATGCTTCTCACAAACCGGAGCTTCTCACAACAAGCATGATGGTTTTCGGTAGGGAACGTCCCACCTTTGGGGACGAAACTATATCCATTGCCTCTTATTGCTTTCAAGTTTTTTTCTCGTGTCAACATAGAACAACAGGAGTGTTGTGTGAATTTTTCTCAATTTTCGGGGTTCGTTTGGACATTTTTATGCATTAACTGAGTTTTCAATGCATTTATGTGCATAATTAAAATTTGAACTACCTGCGCATGCTCCAGTGCATGTAAATTGGTTGAAAAATCAAATCTGTGTCTTTGGGTGCATGCTTAGGTCCCATGCAAGAAATGGGAATGAATTTCAAACACCAGTGCACCGTTGATTGCCGGCAAAACAATGAGATGCCTGGTTTTTAAATTCTAGTAAATGCAAAACTCGTCTGAAATTCATGAAACTTGGCATGCTATCATGGAGCGGCATCAACATGCCGTGGTACAAATTTTGTCCCATTTGGGGCAGGTGTAGGTATATGCTTCTCACAAACCGGAGCTTCTCACAACAAGCATGATGGTTTTCAGTAGGGAACGTCCCACCTTTGGGGACGAAACGATATCCATTGCCGCTTATTGCTTTCAAGTTTTTTTGTCGTGTCAACATAGAACAACAGGAGTGTTGTGTGATTTTTTGTGATTTTTCGGGGTTTGTTTGCACTGTTTTATGCATTAACTGAGTTTTCAATGCATTTATGTGCATAATTCAAATTTGATTTCCTGCGCATGCTCCAGTGCATATAAATTTGTTGAAAAATCAAATATGTGTCCTTGGGTGCATGCTTAGGTCCCATGCAAGAAATGGGAATGAATTTCAAACACCAGGGCGCCGTTGATTGCCGGCAAAACATTGAGGTCCTGGTTTTGAAATTCTAGTAAATCCAAAACTCGTCTGAAATTCATGAAACTTGGCATGCTATCATGGAGCGGCATCAACATGCCGCGCTACAAAATTTGTCCAATTTGGGGTAGGTTTGGGTATATGTTTCTCACAAACCGGAGCTTCTCACAACAAGCATGATGGTTTTCGGTAGGGAACGTCCCTCCTTTGGGGACGAAACTATATCCATTGCCTCTTATTGCTTTCAAGTTTTTTCTCGAGTCAACATAGAACAACAGGAGTGTTGTGTGAATTTTTGTGATTTTTTGGTGTTTGTTTGCACAGTTTTATGCATTAACTGAGTTTTCAATGCATTTATGTGCATAATTCAAATTTGAATTACATGCGCATGCTCCAGTGCATGTAAATTGGTTGAAAAATCAAATATGTGTCCTTGGGTGCATGCTTAGGTCCCATGCAAGAAATGGGAATGAATTTCAAACACCAGGGCACCGTTGATTGCCGGCAAAACATTGAGATGCCTGGTTTTTAAATTCTAGTAAATCCAAAACTCATGTGAAATTGATGAAACTTGGCATGCTATCATGGAGCGGCATCAACATGCCGTGGTACAAATTTGGTCCCTTTCCGGGCAGGTGTGGGTATATGCTTCTCACAAACCGGAGCTTCTCACAACAAGGATGATGGTTTTTGGTAGGGAACGTCCCACCTTTGGGGACGAAACGATATCCATTGCCGCTTATTGCTTTCAAGTTTTTTTCTGATGTCAACATAGAACAAAGGAGTGTTGTGTGAATTTTTTTGATTTTTCGGGGTTCGTTTGCATAGTTTTATGCATTAACTGAGTTTTCAAATCTGTGTCCTTGGGTGCATGCTTAGGTCCCATTCAAGAAATGGGAATGAATTTCAAACACCAGGGCACCATTGATTGCCGGCAAAATATTGAGATCCTGGTTTTTAAATTCTAGTAAATCCAAAATTCGTCTGAAATTCATGAAACTGGGCATGCTATGATGGAGCAACATCAACATGCCGTGGTAGAAATTTTGTCCCATTTGGGGCTGGTTTGGGTATATGCTTCTCACAAACCGGAGCTTCTCACAACAAGCATGATGGTTTTCGGTAGGGAACGTCCCATCTTTGGGGACGAAACTATATCCGTTGCCTCTTATTGCTTTCATGTTTTTTTCTCGTGTCAACATAGAACAACAGGAGTGTTGTGTGCATTTTTTGTGATTTTTTGGGGTTCGTCTGGACATTTTTTATGCATTAACTGAGTTTTCAATGCATTTATGTGCATAATTCAAATTTGAATTACCTGCGCATGCTCCAGTGCATATAAATTGGTTGAAAAATCAAATATGTGTCCATGGGTGCATGCTTAGGACCCATGCATGAAATGGGAATGAATTTCAAACACCAGGGCACCGTTGATTGCCGGCAAAACATTGAGATCCTGGTTTTTAAATTCTAGTAAATCCAAAACTCATCTGAAATTCATGAAACTTGGAATGCTATCATGGAGCGGCATCAACATGCCGTGGTACAAATTTTGTCCCATTTGGGGCAGGTTTGGGTATATGCTTCTCACAAACCGGAGCTTCTCACAACAAGCATGATGGTTTTCGGTAGGGAACGTCCCACCTTTGGGGACGAAACTATATCCATTGCCTCTTATTGCTTTCAAGATTTTTTCTCGTGTCAACATAGAACAACAGGAGTGTTGTGTGAATTTTTCTCAATTTTCGGGGTTCGTTTGGACATTTTTATGCATTAACTGAGTTTTCAATGCATTTATGTGCGTAATTAAAATTTGAACTACCTGCGCATGCTCCAGTGCATGTAAATTGGTTGAAAAATCAAATCTGTGTCCTTGGGTGCATGCTAAGGTCCCATGCAAGAAATGGGAATGAATTTCAAACACCAGTGCACCGTTGATTGCCGGCAAAACAATGAGATGCCTGGTTTTTAAATTCTAGTAAATCCAAAACTCGTCTGAAATTCATGAAACTTGGCATGCTATCATGGAGCGGCATCAACATGCCGTGGTACAAATTTTGTCCCATTTGGGGCAGGTGTAGGTATATGCTTCTCACAAACCGGAGCTTCTCACAACAAGCATGATGGTTTTCGGTAGGGAACGTCCCACCTTTGGGGACGAAACGATATCCATTGCCGCTTATTGCTTTCAAGTTTTTTTGTCGTGTCAACATAGAACAACAGGAGTGTTGTGTGATTTTTTGTGATTTTTCGGGGTTTGTTTGCACTGTTTTATGCATTAACTGAGTTTTTAATGCATTTATGTGCATAATTCAAATTTGATTTACCTGCGCATGCTCCAGTGCATATAAATTTGTTGAAAAATCAAATATGTGTCCTTGGGTGCATGCTTAGGTCCCATGCAAGAAATGGGAATGAATTTCAAACACCAGGGCGCCGTTGATTGCCGGCAAAACATTGAGGTCCTGGTTTTGAAATTCTAGTAAATCCAAAACTCGTCTGAAATTCATGAAACTTGGCATGCTATCATGGAGCGGCATCAACATGCCGCGCTACAAAATTTGTCCAATTTGGGGTAGGTTTTGGTATATGTTTCTCACAAACCGGAGCTTCTCACAACAAGCATGATGGTTTTCGGTAGGGAACGTCCCTCCTTTGGGGACGAAACTATATCCATTGCCTCTTATTGCTTTCATGTTTTTTCTCGTGTCAACATAGAACAACAGGAGTTTTGTGTGAATTTTTGTGATTTTTTGGTGTTTGTTTGCACAGTTTTATGCATAATTGAGTTTTCAATGCATTTATGTGCATAATTCAAATTTGAATTACATGCGCATGCTCCAAAGCATGTAAATTGGTTGAAAAATCAAATATGTGTCCTTGGGTGCATGCTTAGGTCCCATTCAAGAAATGGGAATGAATTTCAAACACCAGGGCACCGTTGATTGCCGGCAAAACATTAAGGTCATGGTTTTTCAATTCTAGTAAATCGAAAACTCGTCTGAAATTCATGAAACTTGGCATGCTATCATGGAGCAGCATCAACATGCCGTGGTACAAATTTTTTCCCATTTGGGGCAGGTTTGGGTATATGCTTGTCACAAACCGGAGCTTCTCACAACAAGCATGATGGTTTTTGGTAGGGAACGTCCCACCTTTGGGGACGAAACGATATCCGTTGCCTCTTATTGCTTTCAAGTTTTTTTCTCGTGTCAACATAGAAAAACAGGAGTGTTGTGTGAATTTTTGTGATTTTTTGGTGTTTGTTTGCACAGTTTTATGCATTAACTGAGTTTTCAATGCATTTATGTGCATAATTCAAATTTGAATTACATGCGCATGCTCCAGTGCATGTAAATTGGTTGAAAAATCAAATATGTGTCCTTGGGTGCATGCTTAGGTCCCATGCAAGAAATGGGAATGAATTTCAAACACCAGGGCACCGTTGATTGCCGGCAAAACATTGAGATGCCTAGTTTTTAAATTCTAGTAAATCCAAAACTCATGTGTAATTGATGAAACTTGGCATGCTATCATGGAGCGGCATCAACATGCCGTGGTACAAGTTTGGTCCCATTCCGGGCAGGTGTGGGTATATGCTTCTCACAAACCGGAGCTTCTCACAACAAGCATGATGGTTTTTGGTAGGGAACGTCCCACCTTTGGGGACGAAACGATATCCATTGCCGCTTATTGCTTTCAAGTTTTTTTCTGATGTCAACATAGAA